>NW_015505950.1:134255-181573 GCF_001515645.1 Sinocyclocheilus grahami
ATTGTTTAATGTTATTATAACCTAAAGATGCTATGTGAAAGTTTGAAACAGAAAATAGTGGTTTTCATCTTGCCACTTTCTTGGTAAAGAAAACACATTTTTACTCAAATGAATCAAAATGGATTTATAGCGTTTTGGAACCAAACTCTTCATATGTAAATTAAAAGTGTAACCTTTCACTTGCATACTGATAACCTTGTTATTTGTCAACAAAAATCTGCCATCATTTATGCATCATCCAGCACATGTTTGACACCTCCAGAGCTCTTGTTAAAACTACAAATAGAACTGTATTTTTTGTATTCCCGCCCACAGACAGTGTGATCACCAGACAGGCAGCCAAAATCAAAAGTGCGTTAGGGTGTTCAAGTTTTGCCAAAAGGGCGCTCCCTTCCGCAGCCCCTTTTCTCTGTTTGCTCTAGTCATGTGGTACCGATTTCATTCCCCCCACCACATTTTTATTGCATAGACAGCCAAGTTTTATTAAAAGCCCATCTTGCCAGCAGTGAATTACCTCTTTAACATGTGGTCTTGCATCATTCTGGTAACAACTGCATTGATAACAAAACTCAAGGAGGCAACAGAGTTACATTCAAATGTCCTTGCCTTTATTTAGGTAAGTTTCTATAAAAAGACTGACTTGACTGACTAATATTTTTCCGCAAGAGAAAACTGACCCACAGTATCAGCTTTGAGAATGCAAAACATGCTTGCATTGCGTTAAAAAATTGTGGCCTGACATATTTCGGAATCCCACAATACACAAAATTGAGCTCATGTAGGTAGATGTAGCTACGTTCATGTCCGTGGACTATGCTTCAGGCCTTAAATTGTTACTGGTATGTTAAGAATTAGAAATTGTGTGACTGAACTGAAAGATATGTAGAAGTTTTTTTCACAACAACAGTTGTTACAATCATTGAATCTGATTTGTTCGACTGGCGTTCCAAGAGCGCTGATAAAACAGTTCAACAGCAGTGAGACGTTTTACTGTATCACATCGCTTGTCTGTGTTTGCACGTTCCAAGGTGCTAAGGATTTCAGTGACTGTCTGAAGGTTACATCGACAAGGCACTGTCTTTATGAGTAAGTTATATGAATCACTTACTCTGCCAAAGACACTGTGTAATTTATTGTGCTGTGACTGAATTGAAACATTCTGACTTTTTGTATTTAATTCAGTACTGATTTAATACATAAATATATCAACGATACTGTTACTTTTGGCACATATAAATGTTTCTAATAGCAAAATACAACAGTTAGATTTGTAGTAGTCTGTGAGTTATGAAGCACCATGTAAAAAAGTGTTACAATTGCTTCGCCAGTCTCCTAGTTTTTTCAGATCACTGTCAATGATGTGCCTGAAAAGTTTATTATCTGCCAGACAGGATATGCATCACAAATAAATAACCTCCCCGACTAAATCACTTCTGAGTAGATTATTTTAATGTCCCTATAGTTCTGAAATCGTATAAAATTGATAGTTTGCAATAACTTACACAAGCTCAGATCTACAGTGCTACTTCTAGCCTTCCCTCTAAACTGTCTCATCTATTTAATTCTGTTCAGATAGGTCAGGAAGACCTGGCAAACTGTCACATACAGGTGAAATGGTTTGATTGCAATCATTGTACAGTGGAATGAGGACGTTTGAAGCCTGTAGGACACAGAAGCAGGGATCTCTGGGAATTAAATCAAAGTGAGAAATGAGGAAGGAAATTGAATTAGATACTTCAATTAATTTTCCATTTTTGAACACTGTATCCTCTTACATTTAAAGTTGGCTAATGGAGTGATGGACAGATGGAGGAGAAGTGCACTTTCATTTGTTTCTCCTCTTCATTGTCAATTATCTAGTATTAATGATAGAGCCGATAAAGATGTATTTAAAAATATTTAATTAAACTAATGTAGAATGAGATGCAGTGCATATGCATGTAATGAGGCCTGGAATCAAAAGCAGAAATTAACAGTAAAAACTTCATCTCGTTTTACTGTAATTAGAAATGACAAAAAATCTCATTATGTACAACCAACGTTGGCAGTGGCGAGTGAAATTCTGTAAGCGTTATTTAATCTATTAGATTTGCATACATTTACAATTACATTTCACATCCACCAACAGAATAGGCAAAAGGAAGTTCATATAACTCGAGCTGACTTCAGATCTAAACTTTGCAAGGTTGTCTCATTTTAAAGACGAGCTTTTACCCACGAATACATAACCAGCTGATGCAATAAATGTTGAAAAAAAATGTCAAGGTTCAGATTTGCTTCGTTAACAGCAGGGTTGAAGATGTCTTTGCTATTTAAAACCCAAAATATTCATTAATATTTTCTGAGAAGGCTTTTATCGCTTAACTTACCTTTTATCAGTTTGTGCAGTATACGCAATAGCACCCAAGAGTATGAAGTCATTCACTTCTACCAAATAAATCATCACTTTCTATTAAAATATTTGCACATTTGTTCTTAAAAGAACTGACAGGAAGTTACATATGGGCAAACTCTTTCAGACAATCTTCCCATTTCAAATTTCCACACCCTCACACACACATTGTAAACCATAACGATTCAAATCCAAAACTGATATGCTGCTCTTGATAAAAAAATTTTTTTTTAATTTTTCATAATTTTCCTGAGATGTTTCAATATTCTGAGAGAAACGGCGATAAAAATAAAATCAGACAGAAGAATAATCAATGGCGGAGGATTTGCCTGTTTTTTGAAAGACAGAATATTTCTACTAGGCGCATTCTCAAAAGGGCAATCCTGCATAATATCTTCATCTAATAACCGCCATTTCTTTAATGTGCGCTCTTCCCTACTAGGCTTCTCAAAAAGGGTTTGAATAACTACCTTTCGAATTACCTGAGAGAGTCGTTTCAGTAATGGCTTTTTAATCACCTTGAAAATCACTATTCCATCACAAAACTTTCTCACATGGTGCTGAAAAAAGTTTCCTTTGGATTTAATGGTCTTGGCAAAGTGTCTGCCTCGTCTTTTTCTTGCAATCCCTCGCTTACAGTCTTTTCCTCCCTCTACCGCCATCAATCTTCAATTTTACTCACAGACCAATCTTTTCCATTTTTGACTAATTATACTGCAACCTCATTATAGACAAAAGTAATGAGGAACATGGTATGGATTTAGTCTGTTTGGAGTGTGTGTTTTTGTTTGTGGCCATCTAACACACAATGCAAACTGAGTTAAATCCATAAATAGATGTTATTAGTCTCAAAGATCACTAAACGTGTTGATGTGGATCCTCAGCTAAGAGAAACTAATAGCCAGTGCTCTACGCTTCACGGATCTCTCTTCTCAATTTCTTTTGTTGATAAACACTCACGATGCACAAGCATTTTAAATAGCCCACGGATAAAGAAATAAAGAGAAGAATAGGCTACTATCACTTTAGTTCACTTCCTTTTTGACATTCAGACAGTGATTTTTGTAAGGATTAGCCTTTTTAATGCGGAGCTCCTGAAATTTGTGTAGATCTGAGGCTCGTTTTCAATGCTCATTTCGACTCGTCAGCAGTTTTATCATGTTATGTTAAATTCTGATCAAATATGCCCTTAACATCTTGCAACTATACATATTTAACAACGCAAACTCTACTAGATTAGAAAAATGCGACAACTGTGGAATGTAAATGGCTTGTTTACTCTGTGTATCTGCATAGCTAAGCAGCATTAACCCTGTTCCTGCTTTGCTTAGCATCTTGAAGATGATCGTAGTGGTTCCAATTTTTAAATGAAATTCTGAAACTGAATAATTTTATGACATTTGCTTCCATTAAAGGAATAGTTTACCCCCCAAAAATGTAATTTTCTGAAAAGTTACTTACCCTCAGGCCATCTAAGTTTCTTCATGAGAATTACGTCACTTGTTTGCCAATGGATCCTCTACAGTGAATGGGTGCCGTCAGAATGAGAGTTCCAACAGCTGATAGAAACTCTATCACTATAACACAAAAAGTCATTCACACAACTCCAGTCCATCAGTTAACATCTAGTAAAGGGAGAAACTGTATGCTCGTAAGGAACAAATTTTTGTTGACTTTATATTTTGACTTTAAACCATCCATATTCCATTATAAACATTCCTTCAAGTACAAAATTCATCCATTGTTGTCATCTTGGCCTGTTTTCACTTATGAACAGATATATTCATACTTCTCTGATTCAGATGAGATGACTTTTTTTACTGGAGAAAGCAATATCATGGATAGAGGTCTTGTATTTTAGCCTGAAACAACAGTTTGAGGTTAAAAAACGTCTTAATGATGGATTTATTTCTTACAAACACACAAATTTTAGCTTCATGAGATGTTAATTGATGGACTGGAGTCATGTGGATTATTTGTGGATTATTGTGATGTTTTTATCAGATGTTTGGACTCTTATTCTGACGGCACCCATTCACTGCAGAGGATCCATTTGTGAGCAAGTGACCTAATGTGAAATTTCTCCAAATCTTTTCAAATATAGAAACAAACTCATCTACACCTTGGATAGCCTGAGTGTGAGTACATTTTCTGCAAAGTCAAGCAGTCCAAACAGCACTACAAAATTTGCATACACCTTTATTCATTATAAAAGAGTTCTCATACTTGATGATAATAGGAACATAATTGTGTCTCTCACTTTCCTTGAATCTGCCCAAATCACTGTTGACAGGACAACCTTTGAAGAAATCTTGGAGAATATGATGCCGCTCCGGGCTCCAGCCCTCAGAAGTTTGTGCAGGTGAGCTGAGGTTTTGGACATTATGTCTAGTGAAATGTTCACTGATGATATACAAAACAATTTTATTTAATTAAATTCCACCAGAAGGTACTAAACTGATCAAAAGTGACTGTAAAGACATTTTACTTTTTTTTTTTTTTTTTTTTTTTTTTTTTTATATAATTAAAGGCTGTTCTTTTGAACTTTTATATTCATAAAAGATTGACACTGAAGACTGGAGTAATCACTGCTGAAAAATTGCCATCAAAGGAATACATTTTAAAATGTATTACAAATGAGAAAACAGTTACTTTAAATTATAATAAGGTTTCACAGTGTTAATGCTTTTACTGTATTTTGATCCATTTCAATGTATTTACTGTAATAAATGCAGTCATGATGAATGTAAGAGACTTCTTTCAAAAACATTCAAAAATTTAAACGGTATAGTTTAAATGGTGAAATTAAACTTATTATTATTTAGATTGCAAGTTCGTTAGCTTTGTGTACCATTTTCTGATTAGTCTGTTATCTACGGAGCCCCGCACATGGCATGCAGGAAAAAATAGTAGGCTAAATCGTGTTCATGCTTTACTATTTTGTTCCCCTGATTTATAAATTGTGTATTAACACAAGGTTAATATGTTGGCATTGTGATAAGATAGCTACAGAGCCCCGCACGTGACATTCAAGAAAAAATAAATATATCGTGCACACGATTTACTAATTCGTTCCCTCAATGTACTAAAATGTGCACACGATTACTATATCGTTCCCTCGGTTTATAAATTGTGTGCACAATTTACTAATTAGTTCCCTCCACTTGCTAAATCGTGCACACGATTTATAAATCGAGAGAACGAATTAGTAAATTGTGCGCACGATTTAGCAAATCAAGGGAACGAATTAGTATTTATGTGCACCTTTTAGTATATCGAGGGAACAAATTAGTAAATTGTGTGCACAATTTATTAATTTTTTCTTGCATGTCATGTGCGGGGCTCTGTAGCTAACTTATCACAATGCCAACATATTAACCTTGTATGATAACAGGCCAAACAGATTGTAATTCCATTGTATGCCACTAGTGGCACCAAAATTTCACTATTCTATTTGAAACAGTTCAAAGTACCTCAAATCAAGGAATTCTCATTGGAATACTTATAGAGTTGCCAATTCAAACTACTTTTCAAACCCAAGGTCATTGCTCCAGGTTGTCTCATGGAGTGCAATTCACCAAGCACTAGAAGTCAGAGACTGTGGGACTGAAGCTGGTAAATAACATTCTTAAAGACCATACATATTTAATATGTTGTGCAGCAGAGTAAAACGGGGTAAAGGTTCAGCTGGGTTTGGAGGTGATGTGGAGACGAGCTCTGACTGGCTCAAAGGAACAGCAGAATGCAGAATTACCCCATGTGTGATATGGAACACTATATCAGAATGTCAGCGTCCACCACATCATAAGGCTGTTTTCATTACTGCAGTCCTGTCCTTCTGAACTAAACGATATGCTTTCCAGTCTCTAGTCAAAAGTGATAAATTGTTGATGTGGTGTTTTATTTTGTGTACGAGGAGACATTAAAAGCAAATGTGAATCCTGACTTTTTAGGGGAGATGCCACATTTTATTGACAGAGATTAGTAGGGTGGACACTATTCAGGGAGACAGAGGTGTAATGGAATCGGGACACGACATGGGCTGCATTCAGATCTGCATCTAACACTTGAGCACCAAGGCTCAGCTAGAGTTGTGCATTTACTACTAAGCCACAGCTCAGCGCAAATTAAATTGGGAATTTTTTTTTGGCATAAACAGAAAGTAAAGAAGGCATTTTTGGACAAGAGCAAGTTTGTTTTGCATTTACCAATAATAATAACAATACATATATATAATATTTTAACACTTTAGTGCATGCACATAATAAAAATGACTGAACTGCCACACTTGACAGTAATTTGAATGCAAAATATTTTATTAAAAAATGTATATAATAAAAAACATTAATATTTTAGGGCATGTAATAATAATAATGACTTAAATGGCACATCTGACAGTACTTTTGATCAAAAATATATAATAAAAAACATCAATATTATATTTTAACAATATTAGAGCACTTAAAAATAAAAAGAACTCAATTGACATGGTTGAAATCAATGTTTGATGAAAAATATTTGTATAATAAAAACAAAAGTATAATATTTTAACATTTTAGAGCACATAATAAAAATGACTGAACTGACACACTTCACAGTCATTTTAATGCAAAATATTGTTATAATAAAACATTAATGTAATATTTTAATAATAATATTTTCTAATATTTTAGGTTACATAATAAAAAAACTGTATATTATCATATTAATGTATTAGGCTCTGTTAAAGTGTTAAAATGTGATAATTATGAATTTTCATTTAAATATCCTGCATGGTCTTCGAAAGAAAGTAGTTCTGAGCCTTGTTATAGAGCAATACATTGTCCAATTAGAGCAAACTAAAGAGTGCCCAGGAGATGCATGGTATTACAAGGAGTAATGATCCACTATATTCTATAATGTGACTGATGGCAGATATGGATATATGTAAATATAAAAGTCCGATTAGCTAAATGGAAACCTGCTGGCTCAGCTCCTAGGTTCAGGTAATAAGAAAAACACTTAGATGGGAGACGGTGATTCAGAGAGGCAGTTGGAGAAAATGCAGGTGCCTGATTCCATTAGAGCTGCAGTTTCTCATCAGAGAACAATAACCCCAACGCTTTTCATCTTTTGAAGCTCTGATTCAGCCAAATGGATGATAAAGATGGTAAATGTGCCAAAGACTATCATCAAATGTCTCGGTGTATGTCAGTCCAGTGTGTCAGGTGTACTAATAGAGTGAAAATTCTAGAGCATATATATTCAGCAACTCAGGCAGTCCTTTTTATTCTACATTAAGTGGTGCAGGGCAGGCAACAGAACGCTGCATTCCAGCCAAGAACGGTTACAGACAGTTGAAATAGTCCTGCTGTCGACCAGAACTGACAAAGTGGGTAGAAAAGCTGGAAGCCTGGTTCTCAAAGGCTGACAGGCACATGGATGGCAGGAAAAGCTGACAGGCACCTGTGTAGATGGGCGGCATCAGGTTTGCACAGGGCAGACAGCTAGTCACTTTGAGAAAAGGATGCTGACTTTCAGAAAATACTAATTTATGAAGAAGTCATGTAGGTGAAAGTAGGAGCTAAAACTGGATAAAAGTGGCTGTTTCAAGATGATTTGTTTTCCTAAGTGAGCTAGTGCAATATGCTTTAACTTCATATATTTCATATCCTTATGGTTAACATTAATACTGCAAAATAAGACCCCAAACAGGAATGTAACATATTATTTAGGTACTTTTCTCCACAAGAATGTAAACTCCACCTGTGAATATCTTGAGATTTGGTCAAAAGCATCAGGGTAAAATAAAAAACAGCCAATTTCAGGCTTTTAGGGACCTTAAAAAAATAGGCAATGAAAATATAATGAAATATGTGCCTTACAAAAAATATTTGATAGAAAATGAGACTTTTTGCCCTCATAATGTTATAGTTTTTAAACTTTATAAGTCTCTCTTTCATTTGATCAAAAATACAGTAAAAATATTAGTTAACTGTTAACATAACATATATAAAAACATATATATATATATATATATATATTTTTTTTTATTTTTTTTTTTTTTATTATCTTTTAAAATGTTATTTATCCATGTGATGTCAAAGCTGAATTTTGGCAGTCTTTAGTGTCACATGATCCTTCAGAAATGATTCTAAAATGCTGATTTATTTGGTGCTCAAGAACCACTTGTTATTATTCTCAATGTTGCAAAAAGTTGTGTTGCTTAATCTTTTTTTTTTTTTTGTAGAAACTGATTTTTGTAGAAATTTCCATAGATATCCAGGTGAATAACTTGGATCCAGCAGTGATTGCCCTGTAATGTTCCTATCACATTGTGACATGGCCCTTTCTGTTGCATTTCTAAAATAATGTCCTTCACCCTGTGAAGTCTGTATGATTGCTTTCAGATAGCATCTTATAATCCAGGATGTAAGAATCAATACTAGCCGATCGATGCACATAATGCATATAAAGATGAGGAAAAATCCCTTGTCAAAAGTAGTGTATGAATTCACCTCAGCTGACTGTTTAAATATGTTCTTGTGGAAAGAAAACGTGTCTGTCTGGGTCTAGACGCTCACGAGAACACTTACTTGTGGTTCAATTCCATATTCAAGTGTAAAATCCTCTGCAGATCCTTCGCAAACCTAATTGAAAATTCCATTTCACGTTATTTCACCAGTGCTATTTCCACTCAGGGGCTCTTGTCTTATTCCAGTTCCAGATATATATTCCCATCCCAGTGTAGCCCTACAGCGCTACAGGTTTGAAATTCAGGATGAAATTAAGTTGAGCAAAACTAATGATGGTTGGATGAACCCTGCTTCTTATTCCCATTTATGGTTCCAGCAGAATCCAAACCATGATTGATGCCGGGCCAGCACCACATATTACTTCTGGCTATACACACAGTGAAGCTTGTGTTTGTCTCACCTGAATGGCTGAGTGATGGACTGCGTGTCATTACCGACGATGTACGTTAGTCAAAATGGAGCCTGAAGACTTGGCACACATCTATTCTAATGGCTCAGAGATGGTATATGTAAGGAAAGTCCTGCATGTGCTGATATGGTAGCCAATTGTAAAAAAAAAATGCCTAAGGAGATTCTTTTTGTTGTTTTTAATGCAATGATTCATTTTTGCAAATTGAAAACTAAATGGCAAAAAAAAACATTGGAATTGAGCACCATGCTCGTATATCATTTTTTATGTTTTCTATTTACATTTTGTTTTGTTTTTGTCTTTTTATTTTTTTACTATTATTTAAATGTGTTCATATATTATTTTAGCCTTTGGTTTTATTTATTTCGCTTTTGTTATTTTAGTAAGTCAATTTAAACTTAACAAAAATGTTAAATGTTGTCATGACAACTAGCTGAAATAAAAGTAGTGGAAGTTTTATATATATTTTATTTCAGTTCATATTTCAGGTATTTTTTAAATATATCTATGGTTTGTATTAGTTTTATTTATTTATTTTTTTTTTTATTTAGCTTATATACTTATTTTAGTACTTCGGTTGAAACTAAACCAGAGACTTGAAATAAAATAAACATGAACTGAAATAAAATGAAATATTGCAAAGAACCAAAATAATTAAATAGAAAAAATAAAACAAAAATAAATTATAAAGTTATTTCATTTCAGCTAGTTGCCAATGCAACAATTCTCATTTTTGTTTTTTTGAGTCATTTAAATGTCTATATATTCTATTATGAAGTTGTTGTTGTTGTTTTGTTTGTTTTTTGTTTGTTTTTACTTCAATAGAAATTAAAGAAATGTTGTCGAAATGTAGCTGAAATAAAATGTCATAAAAGTTTGTTTTATTTCATCTATCCATCTATCTATCTATCCATCTATCTATCTATTTTTTATTAGGCATATGCAGCTTAATTATGCTTAAGTTACCGACTATTTCATGCAAACATAAGAATCAGAAGTCTGACCCTGAAGGCTGTAGCCCACATGTGGGAATTAAAGTTTCACTAGGTGAGAATTTTAAACAGGCTGCTGAATGAACTCATCTTTTTTACATTTTAAAGGAAATGTGTGTTTGCCCATCATCCAAACCTTGCAGCCAAGATGATCATTTCTAGTATACTGTTCTGATACCTCAGATCCCTCATCCTGTGGGAAGTACTCATTCTCGAGTTTTATCATCCAGCACATGAAAGCCTGATCCAACGTTTCAATTTAGATCATTCAACCAGCAACTGTAATTGAACTGAATGGGAATACTAGCAAACAGCGTTCTCCATATTATAGGTCTCCTTGCACACTATATCATATAAATAAAAAAACAATCAGTTTTACATTTTTATGTCTTTGGAATTGAGGAATGGAGTCAGAGGACTCAAGGTAATCACATATGGAAAACACAGGCTCAGTAAGTGGTCATATACTGCCCTCTATCTTCTCTTTCTCTCATGTTTCATACAACTCTCTTTGTTTCATGAGCATGATCTGCCATCTAGGTCCACTGCACCAAAAGTGACTGCAAAAAATATGTGGAAGCATAATGTGGAATAAAAAAATAAAGTATGATAGAAATCTACGTATAGGAGAGATGGATAGATTTGCTCCTCATCATCAGTCTGAAATATGCTTTTTTAGATTTTAAGTTTTAATGCACAACCTGCACCAAACCCACCTTCGTTAACTGAGGTTGAACAGGCTTTAATAAATTCCCTGAATGGAAGCAGCAAATACACGGAGCCAAATGAAGCTAATCAGCATTCTGCTCAGTGGAGGGCAGCGAGCTGTGGGATCTGCCCTATGCCTTCTACGTGGGCCGAAACACATATGAGCCAATGGGACAGTAATTAGAGTGAGGAGGGCAGCAGTGGTGTCTACCTTTATTAATTAAGTGCAGAGAAGCTGCAGATGTCACTCAAGAATCCAGCAGATGAGATGAAATACACTCAAGAGCCAGATGTGTGAATTACTGATGTGCATGTGCACCCATGACAGTTGTGCGTAACTCATTTGAACTAAAAAACCCAACTATCTCACAGATTCTGCTATAAACATCATGTATACAAGTCTATGGCTATAATCAATGCCGGTTTCATGAACAAATCACTCTTTTAAATCAGCTATTTTCCCAGGAATGGTCAAGCGGTTTAAATATAGGCCTCTCGCTCTCTTTCTCTTTCTCTCTCATTTGATTGATTGATTGATTGATTAATTAATTGATCGTTTGTGCAATCAGTGCCTTGCATTATATAAAATGTGTCACCTGTGTAATAGACATAAAACATTTTTATTTATTTTTTTTTCTTTATTCAGTATAATGATTTATGGTTATAGTTTACATATAGCGATACGTTATCGCCAATAAGGGTAAGTAATAATTTCTTTCTAAAGTTTTATTCCATTTTAATCATCTTTTGTGTCTTTTTGTAAGTTACTTTTTAATTTGTCAAATGTTATGAAGATAGTAACATGTAGAAATAATAACAACAATACAACAAAAACGTCTTCACTTTTTCATTTTAAATGGATGAAATTATTAACATTAACCTAAATGGTGTGATAACTATTTCACAAAATAGCCTACAGGTGCATCTAAAAAAAATTTGAATATCGTAAAAAAAAAAAAAAATGTGTAACTTATTTCAAAAAGTGAAACTTTCATATATTCTAATTCATTATATGTAAAGTAAAACATTTCAGACGTTTTTTTATTTTATTTTTTATTTTGATGATTAGAGCTTACAGATCATGAAACACAAAAATCTCGAGTATCTCAAAATATTAGAATATTTACATTTGAGTTTCATTAAATGACCATCCTTACAGTATACATTCCGGGTATCTCTTGTTCTTTGAAACCACAATAATGGGGAAGACTGCTGACTTGGCAATGGTCCAGAAGACAATCATTGACACCCTCCACAAAGAAGGTAAGTCACAGAAGGTCATTACTGAAAGGGGTGGCTGTTCACAGAGTGCTGTATCAAAGCATATTAAATGCAAAGTTGACTGGAAGGAAGAAATTGGGTAGGAAAGGTGCACAAGCAACAGGGACGACTGCAAGCTTGAGAATACTTAAGCAAAGCTGATTCAAACACTTGGGAGAGCTTCACAAGGAGTGGACTGAAGCTGGAGTCAGTGCATCAAGAGTCACCACGCTCGGACGTCTTCAGGAAAAGAGCTACCAAGCCACTTCTGAAACAGAAACAACATCAGAAGCATTTTACCTGGGCTAAGGAGAAAAAGAACTGGACTGCTGCTCAGTTGTCCAAAGTCCTCTTTTCAGATAAAAGTAAATTTTGCATTTCATTTGGAAATCAAGGTCTGGAGGAAGACTGGAGAGTCACAGAATCCAACCTGCTTGAAGTCTAGTGGGAAGTTTCTGAAGTCAGTGATGATTTGGGGTGCCGTGACATCTGCTGGTGGTGGTCCATTGTGTTTTATCAAGTGCAAAGTCAATGCAGTTGTCTACCAGGAGATTTTGGAGCACTTTATGCTTCCATCTGCTGACAAGCTTTGATTTATTTTTCCAGCAGGACTTAGCACCTGCCCACAGTGCCAAAACTACTTCCAAGTGGTTTGCTGACCATGATATTACTGTGCTTGACTGGCCGGCCAACATGCCTGACCTGAAGCCCATATGGAATCTATGGGATATTTTCAAGAGAAAGATGAGAAACAGTCGATCCAACAATCCAGACGAGCTGAAGGCCCAATAGTGTCTCAGCAGTGCCACAGGCTGATCGCTTCCATGCCACACCTCACTGATGCTGGAGTTTGTGCTAAAAGAGCCCCGACCAAGCACTTGAGTGCATAAATGAACATACTTTAAAGAACTTGAACTTTTCTGTTTTGCAAATCCTTTTTTTGATTGATCTTAGGACATATTGTAATATTTTTGGATACTGGATTTTTGACTTTCATGAGCTGCAAGCTCTAATCATCAAAAACAAAAACACTTTTGAAATGTTTCACTTTACTTGTAATGAAAGCAGAATGTATGAAAGTTTCACTTTTTGAAATAAGTTACAAAACAAGTACTTCCACGATATTCAAATTTTTGAGATGCACCTGTACGTATATTTTTCACATTAAAGTCTCCCGATGAATATATTAATAAATGGCATGATATATTCATGCTGCACCAGTAGATGCCACTGTGAGTTTTGACTTTATAAACCAGAGAATCCCTCTTGAGCCACCGTAGCCGGTCTATATTAAGCCTTCACGCGGAAGTCCCGCCCCTTTTCCCCCCTCGCTCGCGGGACGTGTAAGTGTTAGCACTTTAGCTCTATCAAACGAATCCATGTCAATCTGCATCAATCCGTCAATATTCACATTTCATACATATGTGATGTGAAAGAACAAATATCGCTGTGTCATTAAACGAAATATTTGCCGGAAGATGTGTAGAATAGTGTAAATAAAGTTTGTTTTTCTGCATTGCAGGGTCGAGTCGCGCCTCAAACAAAATGGTGAGATTGTTTGGCGGGTAACGTTAATTCTAGAGAAACTGATAATATTTCAAGATGTCGAGTGAACTAAGTACTAGCGTGTAAATGTAGTTGCGTGTCTAATATGTGTTCATTTTTTCACAGCCACGCAAAATTGAAGAAATCAAAGATTTCCTGCTTACAGCAAGGAGGAAGGATGCCAAGTGTAAGTTTGATTTCTAATAAACTAGTCATGGTTCATTTATGACCGCCGCATGAGGTTTTCCTTCGTGTTTCTGCTGTAACCTAGTGCTGTATATTATTTTATTATTATTATTATTGTGACATGGTTTGTATGGTCTTATTGTATGGGTTATTTTTTTTTAGCAAACCAGTCAGAATGAAAACAATGTAACATCTCAATTCAACATCTTCCAGCCCTCCCTCCTGCGGTCTCTAACAATGGGGAGCACACTGAATACATAACAGAAAAAGTCACAGGAATCCTGAAACATGAATTTCTGTGAAGGGGGGAAAAAAATCATTCTAAGTCCAAGTCATTGTTCTGTGTAATGTATTTGGAGATCTTCTCAGCAGCTATAGTCCAGAAAGTTGTGCCATATTCACCCGAGCCGTGGATGTTTCTAACATCATAATGTCTTGAAGTTGCATTGGCCACTTGTACATATCCAAAGTATGTGGAGGGAGCCAGTGTTGTGCTAACAATTTTTTGGCAGATGTCAACCCGGCAAGCCAAATCATTTTTTGCAACTTAGGAAAAACTCCACAGCAGGGTTCACCGGTATAGGGTACTCAATAATTTGATAAGGTAGTACATACTGCATTATTGAATGGGTTATTTTGATGCTGTTTGGTGCATCTTTAAAGTACTCACTTTACTGAAGGCAGTGCATCTCAGTCCTGGAGGACTGAACATTTTGGATGTACATTTCCGGTTCTAGAAAGGAGCTGATGTTACCAAAATGCTTTAGACGGCCAAAATGTTTAGTTACAAAACCAGGATTGACAAGAACTGGCTTAAAGGGATAGTTCACCCAAAAATGAAAATTCTGTCATTTACTCGCCCTCAAGTAGTTTCAAACCTGTATGAATGTCTTTGTTCTGCCGAACACAAAGGAAGATATTCTGCAGAATGTGGGAAACCGAGCAGTTCTGGGGCACCATTGACTTCCATAGTATTTTTTTTTTCTCCTACTATGGAAGTCAATGGTGCCCCGAAACAGCCTGGTTACAAACTTTCTTCAAAATATCTCCCTTTCTGTTCGGCAGAACAAAGACATTTATACGGGTTTGGAACTACTTGAGGGTGAGTAAATGATGACAGCATTTTCATTTTTGGGTGAACTATCCCTTTAAGGTTCAATAGATTTTGTACTGGTGGTCTGACAGGACAAAATGTTGAATGAGAACTACATTATGTGATTTTGTGACATTTGCTAAAGGTGTTAATGTTATCGACTTGTCAATTTCTCAAATATTCAGAGTTCTAACCATATTTGGCTTCTGCTTTGGCTACTACAAAAGTGTTTACTAGTATTGATGGACGTCTGTCTATATCCATGTGTTGTGTTCCAACAGCTGTCAAAATCAAGAAGAACAAGGATAATGTGAAGTTCAAGGTCCGCTGCAGCAGGTACCTGTACACATTAGTCATCACAGACAAAGAGAAGGCTGAGAAGCTCAAGCAGTCCCTGCCACCAGGTGAGTCTTCAGAAACACCACGTCCAACTGCTGGGATTATAATACCATATAAGTAATATAGGGAACTTTGAGATCTTTAAAGTGCTTGCAACTGTCTGGAAAGTCATGGAAGTGCTGTGATCAGTTTTTTGAGAAGTATGCAAGATGTCCAAACACTTTGGGCCTGTTCTGTGCCCACTGTGCATTTACACGCTTGCTAGAGCAATGATGGACCAAGTGCTGGGTTTCGCGTCACTCAGAGACTTCAGTTCCACCGGTTCACTAACACTTACAGCTGTGTCGGTTCTGGACTCTGTCCCTTTAAGGATTACTGTAAATATGACCCATCTTTCTCTTGTTTCAGGTCTGGCTGTGAAGGAGCTGAAGTAGATGTCTCGTACAAAGTGTTGTAATAAAATTGGGAAAATTTAAGAATGGTGTTTTGTTTGTTTCTATGCTTTTTCACACTTACCCTTGTAAATGTAATACTACTTGCAGATTTGCATGTAGTTTAATTTACTTGTTTGGTAAGGCCATGGTATTTATATCCTAGTTTATCAACTGTGGTATTTGGTATAAATCCAGTATAAAAACATTTCCAAAATATAGATGTAATATAGCTGACACATTTTCTCATGTAGTCTTATGTCTACCTTTCTTGGAAATGTAATATTTTATCAGGTACATTTTTTTAAAAAATTTTTATAATCAGGTTAATGTCATTGCGTGCATGATGCACAATGTTTAGAAATAGTTTTAATGTAATCTCAAACTAAATGAAAAATAATACTGCCATTTAGCAATGACTGGCATTCTGTCCACGGTCATGAAACTACAAGGTGTTTATTAAGAGAATGTAACACTGATATTTCATCAAATATACAGTTTTCTGTGCAAAACCATGATACGAATTTTGACATTTTAACAACATCTACATAGGAACCTAACTAAGCAACATATTGTGTTAAATAATTCACATCTAAAATAACCTCCCTATGAAAATGTATGGAGCACTAGCTTTTGCCTATATATTTTTCCGTTCTTAATCAAAACGTGAAGAGAAAAAAATAATATTTTTTTAATATGGTAGTAAAAGTTGGTGTCCGCTTTTTATTGCGGATACCAATAGTGTTTGAACATGTTTGTTTATTATTATTTCTTTGTTTATATAGTACCAGTGTCTGCATTTACTTGAGTTGCCCAATAGATAGCAGCACTGCGTTAGATATTTTCAAATAAATTACTAAATTCAGTATTTACCTCATTTTAAGAATATTTTATTCAAACAAAGAGTTTAAAGCTCATCTCCAAAATAAATAATATATATTGATTTCAATCTTTGCTGAATCTCGTTATCAACACAATTAGGCCACCATAAAATAAAATAAAAAGTTTCAAAAGAAACTGCCTCATCCTCCTCATCCTCCTCATCCTCCTATTCAAGCGCGACCTCGAGTCCCTATCGTGCAGCACAACACGCGCAGGAATGGCTGCGGCACGAGACCGGGATTTAATGCAATAATTCAACATTTCCCGTCAGTTCCCATGGTCTGCGATTTGGAGGAAGTATTCCGAGATCTTTTTATGTCCCCTCCAGCACTTTTGTTTGAGTACTCGGTCTCTTTAATGTCTAAATCCATGGCTTTTGTTTGAGAAGACAACGGAGAGTAACCAGGAAAGAAACACCCAAATTGTCCGACCGTCTCTCTCTCCAGGAAAGTGATTTATTCGTCTCGTCGACTGCTGAAGGATGTCGTCTGCAAGGGTTGATTATATCGCTCCTTGGTGGACTTACTGGCTTCACGAGTTTCCTCACGTGAATCTAAGGTTTCAGCCGTTGGACCACACGTTTAAACCGCAAGACGAGAACTACCAGCAGGTCAGAGCTCCTGTTTTTGCTGTCACACAGAGGTTCACGGTTCAAACACAGTCCTGATGGGCTTTATGTACGGCACTGTCACTCTTGTTTTTTGTTTGGGACTCCAGGTCGTAACGTTAGTTCAAAAATATCGATAACATAAAAGTCGATAACATGTTTCAGAAGTCCTCAGTGAGAGTGTTTTCATTATATTTGGCGTCTAGTGACCGCTTAAAAAACATGAATACAGTGTGCATTTTCTTCATATGTTAAGACACACTCTAGTCAGTATACTTGGATTTGTAAAATTGATTTTATTTTTATTTTTTGTTCCACAGTGTGTTTTTCAGTTCGAGTCCAATGAAGTCCAACACAAATGCTACTATATATTGCACAACAGTAGCTTCAACAGAGCTTCAATAAGCTGTCGTCTGTTTTGTTTTGGCCAGATGAACATATACAATAATTTAAAGGGAAATTAAGTGATTAATATTGGAATTAATTTGATTATTTTTATATGATCACAATTGTTGTCTCTGAAAGCCGAACCATAAATACTGAGTCTTAAAGGGGTCCTATTATGCTTTTTCACTATTTCAACTTTAGTTAGTCTAATGTTGCTGCTTGAGCATAAAAAAGATCTGCGAAGTTACAAAGCTCAAAGTCCACTTCAATAGGAGATATTTTATTTAACAGAAATCACTTTTCAAAAACTACAACGAACGGCTCGTTTGGACTACAACACATATTTTCTGGGATTTGTGATGTCACAAATATCGACGAATGGGACGAGTCCTGGTTGAGCTGCACTAGAGAAGGCAACGAGTGTTATCACTGTATCGGAGACACGAAAGCAGACGAACTTAGAGCGGTTATAATCATCCGGGTTTAAATCGCGCTCAGATTGATTTGATTTTGACGCAATATTTACACTGAAGCTCGCAGGCGGCTATGGTAAGAGGCGTGACATTTCCCGAGCAGGTGCCGAGTGCTGCCAATCACAACACACACTGGCCCAGCTAACCAATCACAGCACATTTCGTATTTCAGAAGGCGGGCCTTCATTTGATACAGGAACTATTCGAGCCGTTCATGCCAGACTGGGGAGAGAGGTGTTATAATAATGTAAAATATGTGAAAAATAATGTGTTTTTCGAACAACCTAGTATGACAGCCTGTTCTAGTACACCCCCAAAACAAAATCAAGACTTTGTAAGAGAGCATAATAGGACCCCTTTAACAGAAAATGAGACTTGTGTTATTTCAGTATCACGAGGTGCTGTTGTAGTTTTTATTCATATTTTTGATTAGTTTTTTTGTTTTCTGTTTTCAAATGTAAGAATTTTCTGTGTTTTTGTCATTTGTATTAGTTTTTGTTTAATTTATTTTAATTTCAGTCTCGGTTTCAATTTTAGTACATCAAGTTAGACTGAATGATCTTAAGTATTTTAATATTTAATTTTAGTTAACCTTTTATTTTATTTCAGGTAGCAATTGTTTTAATACCCTGCTTCAAACTTCTTGCTTTAACTGTCATAAAGGGAATCATGGTGTGAACCGTTCAGATTGGCTTTGTTCTCTGTATTTCCACTTTAGTTTTCTGTGAGAGACTTCAGTTCCTTTAAATGACAGACATTTAACACTGAGGTTCATGCTTTTATGGAAAAGATTATAAGATTGTAACTTCATAACATTTTTCAGACATCCTTGATTAGAGACCCCTTATATGAATGATGAAATGAGTGTCTGATTGGTGTACACAATGTTTTTCGACCCCAAGAAGTAATGTTATTGTCCCGTATAACAGCCCCTTTCTGAAAAGTGCATGTTTGCTTTCTGGTTCAATATGATTAAAACCTCAGTATTATTTATCTGCTGGGTTTTAGAAGCTCTAATAGCTGGCACATAGCCTATTAAATAAATTGTTTCTTTGCAGTCATTGAAGGTTGAAAATCACTGTCACATTTCACAGCAGAACTGCTTCTCGTTTCGAACCAGACTGAGTTGCTAAAACACGTATTTCATGCTTGAATCTGTACTGCACCTGTCTTTGTGAGCGTGATGGGGTTTTTCCACTGACCTGTACCAACATCATGTTGATTAGAGATGGAGTGAGGGAGAATGTGAGAGAGGATGGAGGGGCAGAGTGCTCATTTCTGTAGCTGTCTGTTTCTATTGAGGCAGATCGAGTCCAGATGCTGTGGTGTGAGATCAGGCGCTCACGCTGGGTCTTCCACTGTCTCGGAATCAACACCGGGGTGTTTTCACATGGCCTGAGGGATCCTTCTTCATAACCCGTTTTCCCCCAGTTTGTGAATCTAAATCCTCTGTTCCCGCTGATGCTGCGATTTGAATCTTAATGTAGCTTTTCAGCAGAACAGGAAACTGGTGGGATCTCTTTCCTCTGTGGGGTTTTAGGTTTGGCCTGGGAGATTGTGCATATGAGCTCTGTGCAAAGCTGAGAGACTATTGTTGTGCTTTATATCTAATTGCTAACGTTTATTATGAACGCCAGGCGGATGATGTGCTCTCTATAGAGATTCAGTGTGTTTAATCGTTACAGCAATTTAGCCGACACAAAATGTTCCAAATGATTAGGAGAAAACGATCAGTTTGGATCCTTATCTTGTTCTGAATTTGTTCCATTTCATCCTTTGGATTCATATGTTTCCCACTAGTCGCAATGAGTTTATTAAATAATAGAGATTATTAATTTTGCCAAAAATATAAATAAATTATTTTAATAAATTATAATTATAATACAATTCATAATAGTTATAATTATATTATAATAATTATATTCTATTTTACTATAATATAATTAATTATAATAAAATTTATTAATTATTAAAAAAGTCTATAAATCACAAACACAACCTATAAATTTAATACAGTATAAAATTTAAACAGTATAAAATCAGTAGCAGTTATTAAATTATTTAATTGTATTTATGTTTAGCCTATTAGCATATTGTTATTATATAAATCTATTTTAGTTTTTGAAATATACTATACATTCTACACAGTGTAAAATCTGTTATTTTATTTATTTGTTTTTTTTGCTTTCATTTCTTATTTGGCACTGACCCAAGTGAAAATACTTCTGCTCTATGCTTAGATCTAGATTCCCCAATGAGTAGGCCCAGATGGAATCTGCAGATGCTTTTTGTGCTGCATCTGTGCTGATTTTGGGAGAAAATCTGTGGAATAAATTTAAACATGGTCTAATATTATAAAACACAGCTTTCTTTGCGGGATTTTGTGGACGCAGATCCCTTCTGGGCCTGTCAGTGTGGACAGCAACTAAGTAGACGTCAGATCCAGAAAGGACCAATCATCAAGTTATGCCTGATATGTTTGTGTGTTAGATCAGTCAAAGGTCATCTGTCCATATGATTCACTTATTTCCTGTGAGGATGAATTGCTAACAGCTGTTTTTTTTTCTTCCCATCCCTGACAGAGGATGCATCTGTTTGGTTCACACCATAAAGAGCTGTGTGCCTAGCAATTTATTTAAAGACAGCTGCAGATATTTACTTGCTGTTTTTGTGGCTAAAGTTATTGTGATGGACAAGTAATGTGACAACATTTTGAATAAAAGCTAAATTTTTACATTTTCTTAAGTGTTATGGATGTTTGCTAAGGTGTTCTGTGTTGTTGATAAGTGTTTGTTTTACTGACCCATGTCAAAAGAGTTCACATGTGATAGTCATTAGATCTCTAAAGAAGTCTCCTCATCGAACCGCTTGATTTGAGGTATTATTAATGTCTGTAGCATAAACTGTGCAAAATGAGTTAATTGCTTGTGTTTAATACTTAAGGGTCAAGTTCAAATCACTGCGCATAAGCAATACTAATAGTAATGGTTGCCTTAGCAAACACCACTAAAAATGATGAGAGAGAAAGGTCATTATTTTCAGATGCAGATGGCCTCACTGAATCATACTGAAATTCTCAGTCATCTGACATCTGACTCAACTGACCCTCAGGTGGAATGATGTGCTATTTAAGCCAACTTTGAAATGGTACGGAAAGAACTCTATAATGTGCCCAGTGATACCACTGGCTGCATTCCATTCAATTTGGAATTTCCATTTTCAAAAGACTTGTCATCAGACCGAAATTTTAAAACCTGACTTCAAGATATGGTTGTACGAGTTGTATTTAGTTAATGATAAAGATTTGTTCCAAACTTGTATGACTTATACTTGTATGAAGAATTATGCTTGTAGCCCATGCAATTGCAATGTACTGCATGCAAAGAATGGGAAAAATTTTGTCTTTTAGATTTAAAAAATGGATGCAGAAGCACCATTTAAGTGCTTTTTGTTCTGTTTGTGGTCTATAGTCTTCTAAAGGCATGCAATAACTTTGTGATGATCAAGCCATTGACTGATATCTTCTCCTCCAGTAAGCTGTTAGTCTGCTTCATTGAGTCAGCTGATTCATGAACAGATCACTCTGACAGGTGAACTGAATCGACCGATTCATTAAGATGCATCAAAGAGAGCAAATTTTGGTTTCTTCCTCACACAAAGTTATCGTATGGCTTCAGAAGACACTTTAATATTGTCTTATGGTACTTTTGCTTGCTTTTTGCTCAGAAAGCCTCAGTGTCAATTACTGGTATTGTACGGAGATACGAAATTCTTTACAATTCTCCTTTTGTTCTTTCACTTCCTCGTTTCTTTCTACCTTTTATATTTCAGTTCATTATTTCAGTTCAGCAACACTTGTCTTTTTATATACAGTATATTTAACTACACAGTAATGTATGTGTCATTTTGGAGAAAGGACTGTTATTCTAGAGTCTTCCTCCATGTTAAATGTATAGCTATATCTGCTTAAATTTATGACTTCAATATCAAATTGTCCCTTAGATTATAAACGGGTTATAGAGCAATGTGAGGTATGTAGAGGCCATATTTTTCATTTTTCAATATGATCAGTTATAGCCTATTCAGGGCATCACATTTGCACTTCTTCCAGCGTGTCAATTACTGGTATTGTACGGAGATACGAAATTCTTTACAATTCTCCTTTTGTTCTTTCACTTCCTCGTTTCTTTCTACCTTTTTATATTTCAGTTCATTATTTCAGTTCAGCAACACTTGTCTTTTTATATACAGTATATTTAACTACACAGTAATGTATGTGTCATTTTGGAGAAAGGACTGTTATTCTAGAGTCTTCCTCCATGTTAAATGTATAGCTATATCTGCTTAAATTTATGACTTCAATATCAAATTGTCCCTTAGATTATAAACGGGTTATAGAGCAATGTGAGGTATGTAGAGGCCATATTTTTCATTTTTCAATATGATCAGTTATAGCCTATTCAGGGCATCACATTTGCACTTCTTCCAGCAGTTCTGATGTTTGGCCAATATTTCTTGCCATGACTTTGGTGTCAAGCCTTTTTGTTTGCTGAAAGTCCTTATTTATTGCCTCCCGTAGGCTCTGTTTTATCACTTCAGACCTGAACCATGGCACTTCACTTCAATTTTAGATGTAAGATGAGAGAAAAAGCCTGGTCTTGATTTATCAGCTGTCTCTTCCAATATTTTTCTTGCCGGTCTGGTTGTGTCAGCACCCTTTTAAGTATCCTCTGCAGCTGATTCTGGGTGAGCCAGGTTTCTAGTATAAAACCCACAAAGATTTTCTCAGGAAAAAACAAAAAATCCCAAAAAAGGATCTGAAAGCTGTGTGGTAAACCACATTGACCTATTAAATCAGGCCGATCAGATATACCAGAGATCTACAGTTTGTTTATGGGTAGTTTAGGACAGAAATATTTAGTTCATGTTTGACATGGTAGTCAGTCAAGAGCTCATTGGCCTTTTGCAAGTAAGCAGTAAAGCTCATGCTTTAACATCTTGTCCATATTTTTGAATCCTTCCGTATAGTAGCAAGACAATATTACCTAGCGTAATGATGGTGGTGTGGTCAAGTTGAGAGAAAAAAACAATTGTCAGCCTGTGGTATTTGGGTCAGAAATGTTAGTAAAGTATTGGAAGTCTCAGTGAATAGTGTAATTGTACATAATGGAATGTATTGCATGTTCTCCAGGTCCACTCATAGTCAATGTACTGTTGCATCAGTCTCTTATTGAGATGCTATATGGTATTTTTATTTCCGAAACAGCTCAGAGACGGGCTGTTTCATCAGTTTTGTAATTCATCACTTATAGTTCGTTATTTTTGAAGGAGCCTTACCTTCACAAAGGGTTTAAGATGTGGGAGGTGGGGAGTTAATAAAAATAAGTTAATATAAAAGTTCATATAAAGTTGATATAAATATGAACTACAAATAGGGCTGCGCGATTAATCGAATGCGATTGTCATGCACATTTTGTTAAAAAAGCCGGTTCTGTAATCAGCAGGAAATCATCATCACGTGCTTTCAGATGGAGCAGAATTTACTACACATAGCCATAGTTCACTGACAAGTTACGCAAAAAAAATCGAAGAAATCGTTTGCGATAATGACAGCTGTTTGCATAGCTTCTCAGTGAACTATGGCTCTGTGAAGTAAATGCTGCTCCATCTGAAACATTCACCGATTCGCTCTGTGCATCGGCATAAAAAGTTATTAAAGAATCTTGTGCTCAAGAAACATTTCTTGTACTATTATTATTTCTGCATGTAACATGGAACACTGCAGAGCCCTTATCATCTTTCTTTCTTCCTATCTTTTTTGTTTCTTTATTCACCCAAAGCCCATGACCTGCTCCGCTCTGAGTTAATGATGTCCCAGCTGTGAGGTTGGGGAGGTTCACTCGAGCGCACTGTGTTGGAAAAGCCCCCCGAGGCTGCCCCTGAACCCCTTACTCCCTTTCAAAAGCAATGTAGGAAAGATGAGGACAGAATCGAGTGAGGTTGACTGGTCCGTTGAGGACCTTCCTCAAGGTTTACCTTTGCATTCCTATAAATCCTCAGTCATCCAGGCCCCTCATGGCCCTGCCTTGATCCAACACTGGAATCTTCTCAAATATGGTGGTATATTGTTTTCTTTCTTCCTATCTGTCTGTCTTTTTTGTTTCTTTATTCACCCAAAGCCCATGACCTGCTCCGCTCTGAGTTAATGATGTCCCAGCTGTGAGGTTGGGGAGGTTCACTCGAGCGCACTGTGTTGGAAAAGCCCCCCGAGGTTGCCCCTGAACCCCTTACTCCCTTTCAAAAGCAATGTAGGAAAGATGAGGACAGAATCGAGTGAGGTTGACTGGTCCGTTGAGGACCTTCCTCAAGGTTTACCTTTGCATTCCTATAAATCCTCAGTCATCCAGGCCCCTCATGGCCCTGCCTTGATCCAACACTGGAATCTTCTCAAATATGGTGGTATATTGTTCATTTAAACTATTTGCAGCTTTTCATTCTCTGAGATCTTGGAAATTACCTGGAGATTACATTAGCATATGTTTGAAGAATTTTTTTCATCGACATTTAATGGCAGTTTTAACACAATACGGTATCTTTCCCACAGGCATATTACTCAATTTCTTTATGTAAAATATGTAATTCTGTAGCTCACAGAGCGTAAAACTGATTCCTTCTGATCAGGAGGTTGATGGTGTCACTCTTCATTGAGTGTAGATCTCTCACAGCTCCCAGCAGATGGGCGTCAGTGTGCTCCACACAGCTGTTCTCCACCTGCTGTGACCATCGCATAGCTGAAGTTTGGCTCAGAACTTCCACAGAAAGCACATCCACCACTTAGCTGCACAAAATATGGCTGAATCCCAGTTTGCATACTTCTACCAAGTACAAAAGTTCATATTGCACTGGCGATGACATACTATTGAGAGGTTTCATTCATATGGTATGAAATAACATCTTGAGGAACCGTCTCAAACTTTGGACAATGTTTAATTGGGATGTTTTACTGTGACAAATCTGAAAGGCCATTCAGACTGACAGCGTTTTGCAGAGACATTCATTTTTCAGAAATGTTCAGCCACATGAGTGATGGTGACCGTTGGAGATCCAAGTTGAGCTCCTTGGAAACTTGGCAACCTCTAGTGCTGTCAGTGTGAACTGGGTCTATTCCTTTTCCTAACTAACCATGACAAGTGATGAGACATCTTGGTTTCTATTTCTGTAGAATTGGGTATCTTTGCCCACGGTGGAATCTCATTGGTCTAAAATCTGCTCCTTAGGACTGTAATGTTAAGCATCAGAAATGTTCTGATTGGCAGTGATGTTGTCATATCACTCAGCATTTTTGCTTTCAGTGTAGACAGACCATTTACATGTCACTGGGAACTTGTCAGCTTGCGCCTGGTTAGGATGACAGTTTGTTAAAAAAAAATGTTTACAGTACGGTTTCAGTAAGTTTTTAGTTTTTGGAACATCTCACAAAGGCTACATTTATATGATCAAAAATACAGTAAACAGTAATATTGTGAAGTATTATTACAATTTAAAGTAATTGATTTTTTAATGAATATATTTTAAAATTTAATTTATTCCTATGATGGTAAAGCTGAATTACTCCAGTCTTCATTGTCACATGATCCATCAGAAATAGGGTTCGGATTAGAAATGGGTGCTCAACTGACGTTTCTAATTATTGTATTATTGTCGAATTCAATGTTTAAAGCTGCATTTGTAGAAACAGTGATACTTGTGTGATACAGCATTTATTTGAAATGGAAATCTTTTGTAACATAAATGCCTTTACTGTCATGTCACTTGTGATCAATTTAATACACGCTTGCTGAATAAAAGTATTTAAAAAATCTTACTGACCCCAGACTTGTGAACATAATAATGTGTGATGTCAGTTTCAAAGTAACTCAGTTTGCATATACACACACTTGTGCTTTTTTTTTTTAGAAAAAATAAAATATGTAGGTTTACTAGCTCAGGGAGGAAATAAAATGAGAGTGAAAATTGGACTGTTGGGTCACAGAATCTTGTTTTATACTAAGTTTTAATTTAATGCTCACTTGCATGAATGCACACTTTTAAAAAATCCACTGGAAATAGTACACAGTCTGGTCTTTTTCACACACTATTCTCAACGTGCTGTTATTTGAGACACAGCAATGCTAATATTGCATGCTATAAAAGACACACAGTGGGGAATTGGGGTTCAACCAGTGTTTCCTATACTTGGCATGGTCTTTTACACTATACTGGTTTGATAAATCTCAGTGTTGTCCTAAACCTGTAGGGCTCCTCACTCTCAGACAAGCAAACAGTGTAGACTTTGAACAAGTATCATGTCGGAGCAGCTTAGTT
Organism: Sinocyclocheilus grahami; assembly: GCF_001515645.1. NCBI lineage: Eukaryota > Metazoa > Chordata > Actinopteri > Cypriniformes > Cyprinidae > Sinocyclocheilus > Sinocyclocheilus grahami. The sequence continues at coordinate 160,839 of NW_015505950.1, forward strand.
TACATTCTTACGTATCCCTGTCTTTCTGGAATTTCTAGAAATTATAGACCGATTTCCCTAGAAACCTGGCCTGAGATCAGTCTTCTATTTCCGCCATGAGAAAATATTCTATCTTGGCTTGTTTAAAGGTCCCAAACTCCTCATGTTTTCCTCTATAGAGATCTACCCTCAGGCTGCAAACAGTACTCTGCCCTGTTTGTTCCTCGAAGCTTAAAGGCTTTGTCTGTGGTACTTCATTCACGTCCAGTTTTACAGCCCGCTTATTCATGAGGACGGTGTGATTGGTGCTTGAAAAGGGTGTTTTATCCAGGCCGGTAGCCAGCTATGCTCAGGTTGAGCTGTATGTCAATGACCCCCAGGGAAATCCGGCCTGTGAATGTAGTGGACACACTATGCAAACAAGCTGAAGAACAACACAGAGTAGTTTACGGAGTCACTGAACTGAAAGATTGTTGAAAGATATGTAAAGCGTTTATACAGGAAAACAACTTCTTGTGCCCGATGACTGTCATGGTTGATGTGCCTAAATAATTTTGAAATCAGATCCATGTATCCATTTTCAAAAATAAAACCAAGCCAAATGCATTTCAAATTTGGCCTGTATAGCATTTGATAGACGGTTTACACACAAATATGAAGTAGCAGAACAACTATTTTCTACATGATGAGAAACATAGTAATAGGAAGTGTTCTTGAGCAGCAAATCAGCATGTTCGAATGATTTCTGAAGGATCACGTGACACTGAAGACTGTAGTAATGATGCTGAAAATTCAGCTTTGCATCACAGAAATGCATTAAATTTTAAAGTATATTCAAAAGGAAAAGGGTTATTTTAAATTGTACTAATATTTCACAATATTGCAGTTTTTACTGTATTTTTGAGCAAAAACATTAATATCCACAACCACAAACATTTGTACGCTACGGTTTATAATATGAATATACATTAATTTAATCATTTTATAATTTTCAGTGCTATTAGTTTCAGGTACTATAGAGTGTTACCTTTTGTAAAATCATTATTTGTATGGGCAGCGGTATGGATACATTAAGGGTCAGCTGCTATTCAGTCTTGTGAGACTAGATGCTGAATGCGCATACAGTATATGACACTGTCATCATATTCTGAATGAATAAGCAATGTTTCAACACTAATTTCCTTAAGGCTTCAATTAAACTTTATTATGTCGAACAAGAGAGATGCTGAGCACTTCATTCCTGGAGAAAGACAGCAGTGTTTCTGACTGAGAGGCGGTGGGTGGCTGTGTGTGAGGATGTGCAGAAATTGTGTTCACATGGGCTGCGCTGTGTCCTTTGTTCTCTTTCATGGAGACTGCCATGATGCTTTTTTCAAATAATCCTCTGTTTCAACCCCTTTCATCCCTCCCTTGTGCCTCTTTTCTTTCACACCATCCTCTCCACCCTCCTTCCCAGCTCCACTTTTGTGTTTCCCCACCTCTTTACTGTCCTGCCTTCTTTCCCCACCCGTCCTTTTCTCGCCTGCCTTTTTTCTTCTTCTTCTTTTTTCTAGACGTCTCTCTATATGCTAGGATAAGATGGATGGACTGCAGAAATTGAATGATACAAGTAATGGAAAAACTAAAAAGTGGAAGAGACAGGGTGGTTGCTTTTCAACCACAGCGGAGCAGAAACAAACAATATTATGGAAGACCTGTCAGCAACATTCCCCTTATTTACATTCATAGTCTTAACAAGCACAGAAAAGCATGCCACTTTCTGAAGCGGTTCATTGTTAGACCTCGCTCATTTAGAGTCAACATGAAACAACAATCACAACCAATTTTGCCTATAGAATGTAAAAAATATTTTTTTACAGTTGTAAATAAAGCAGATGGAAGTATGTTTTACATGAAAATACTATTTCAGTCTTGCGTTCTACATTAAAAAAAATGTTTAATTCAGTGTGCTACTTGATATTTTTTTGTAATTATCTACTAAATTTACTAGTAATTTCGGAGAAAAAAATTGCTTCTACATCAGTTGTTTTTCAGTGTATAATTTCATGTATTTCTGAGTGACACAGAACGTTAAATTAGACAAAATGTGGGACGGGACTTGATTTTATCATGTGAAGTTACTGGAGAGCAGTTGAAAATTAAAAGGGTTATTCAGGTTTTTGATTTTAAAAAAACATTGACGTAACTATTATGAATTGTTCGCCGTAAGGATGATTATTGAGAAAGTAAATACACAAAGTTTTGTTTTCTAAATCATGATGTGTGTTTTTTTTTTAAAAATATATATATATATATATATATATATATTATTTATTTTTTTATATGTGGTCATGGAATATAAGGGGATTTTTAAATTGGGTCTTCCACATATAAATGAATATAGCCTAAACAAAAAGCCACCACAACTCCTGCAAAAACGTATAAGCAGGTGCAAAGGAATAATACAAGCAAATAATATGTGACCCTGGACCACAAAACCAGTCAAAATTGATTTTTGGCATAAAAGAAAAATCTATCATTTTGACCCATACAATGTATTTTTGGCTATTGCTACAAATATACCCCAGCGACTTAAGACTGGTTTTGTGGTCCAGGGTCACATATAACAAAAAAAGAAGGATTTCCAAACACTGCTGTAGCTTTTAATACAAATTTTAGTCAAATTTGCATACGGTTCTGTCATTCAACCTTCACCAGGCATTGTTTACAGTTTACGATGAATGTTGCATGACTGAAACGTTAACATTTGCAAGCTATAGCAGTAAGTGGGAGTCATCATTTTTGTTAGTTGAATGAATAAAATCTTGAAAATGAAAAGGAAAGTTTTATATAATTTACTAGGAATCAGCTCTTGAATATTAACTAGAAATTCTATTAAAAATCACAAACGGATGGAAGTGCCATGGAAATGCATTGGTGAGAAGGTGTGGGAACTCTGTTCTGTAGTCCTATAGACATTTGTAAGCATTAGCGAAGGCTAATTGAAAAACAGCTCTGTCTTGTTGTGACACGTCTATTTGTGTGTTTGAATGACAAGGGAATAGGTGGGTGGAAATGGCTTGGTGAAGAAGTGTGGGAGTGTGTAAATAATTCCTCTTTGCTTTATTTCCATAGAGGATAATGCAGGTGTTCCATTATTCATGTGTGCCTGGTATTAATGCACACCCTCTGTGTGTGTGCACATTGTATTTGTTTGACTGGTATAATTACACACTCACTTTTGCTGTGCCAGTGTGTATGTTTGTGACCGAGAGAACATTGGTAAGGCCAGATAAGGCTGCAACATGGGTGTTGTTTATGCAATTTTGGAATGTATTCTGAATGTATTCTGAAGCGATTCATTATATTCATAATAATGGCTCTGAATCTTTATTGCATGCTTTATATTCCTTCTCTGTCCGTTTCTCTCTTGCACACACAAAAGCAATATTTTTCTCTTCCCTTCCTATCCTTCTTGTTTACACTTTCTACATCATTTTGTGGGCTTCTCCATTTCTTTACCTGTATATCTTCTGTATGTGACAGGCGAGATGTGTACCGTGTTGGATATATTGGCTTGGTTATTAGCAGGACTGCTATATGTTATCAAACAAAGATAAATAAAAGTCAAGACAAGGAAGAACTCCATTTGATTTTTGTTACATAACACAATACATACATAATACAAAGTAGTAGTCGACCGATATTGTTTTTTTGACAGCCGATGCCGATATCTTGGAAAGCAAGGTGACCGATACAAAGCCGATATAATTTTATTTATTTTAATTAATATTTAAGAAATTTGAAATCATTTGAAAATGGATTAAAAAACAAATGTGTAAAATAAACATACTTATACTTTAGATGACAATGTTTTTTTCACAAATAAATATTTAATAAAAAGTCAACATTGTAACCAACAGGGCACTAAGTAATCTGGGAAGTTTGTGTGCATTGGGAATCATATTTTTATTTTTAAGCCAAGGTAACATAATTTTACAATTTTACATACAGCACACAGTGAAAATGACATGGATATGACAGTGGGCAAATGGATAAAGAGCAGCATAATTTGAAATCACGAGTTAAAATTTTGTCAATCGCACATTTCCAGTGAGGCTGAACTCCTGTCCGCATTCAATTCGCACAGACCGACCGTCACACAGAGCACAAGAGATCATGCAGGATACAAATGCACACTTCACAAGATCTCAACTAGATTCGACTAAGTTTGCAAGGTTTGTAAAATCAAATGTTCATTAATAGACATTCAAAGATTTGTTCAGATTTAAATGTGTATTTGCTGAGTGCTGGAGACAGTATTATAATGTTTAACTTTTCTATTACTAATAATATAAAAGCAATCGTTATAATACTTTTTTGTATACATTTTAATACCTTTGTTAGACAGGCTTCTTCAATCCGTATTAGACAGAACTAGGGGTGCTCCGATCATGATTTTTGAGGCCGATCACCGAAAGCAGTATCTGCCGATACCGATCTTTTTAAAGCCTTCTTTTTATAGTTTATAACTATTTATAGTGATACTCCAATCAGGATTTTTAGACATTTATTCAGGGCCTGAATTTCATTTTTGAAAATGGGGGAAATTCCCCTCTTAGGTGACTCTTGTGAGAGGGGAAGCAGCTTTCACACAGGAGTCCGCTACTGATCCGTGGCTGTTTACCACAAACACAACATTTATTCCAACATTATTATCATTCCATTATTTTTATTTCAAATCCAAACATTGTCACTTAAAATGCTTTTTTCAGCATTGCAATTCTTTTTTTACACAGTACAGTAATCCAATCTTTTACAGACGTTTAAACACAATACATATAAGCAACACATCATTCAATGCTTTTTACTTTTGCATTTAATTCTAAATTTATATATTAAGTTGCTCAAGCAAGTGGCAAAACATTTAAGTTACTTTTCTTACATAATCACAAACTTACCATTGACAGAAATAGTCAGCTCTACTGCCTTTCCTTTTGCATTGAAATATTTATTATTACAAGCAATCCTGCGGTTCATAAAGAACTTTGTTTTCCTACCTCCACGAGTGCATCTATTATTGCCTTGTTTATCTAAAAGTGCTCTTTTCCTTTAAAACTAGCCAACAAGCCATATGTGTTGACTGTGAAAGACCTTATACTTTAATTATATGCATTTATGGTGCAATTGCTACATTTTCGTTTTCATATGTACAGCAAAAAATGTGCTGTCACTTTAATTCAGCGTGTGTATCACAGCAATAATAGACTCGGAAAGTCTACTCGGAAAGTGCGGAAATGATCTCTGCACTGCTGCAGACGCACCGCTCCTGAACGCACTGCCGTGTGCAGTGTGAATGCTTTAATCCATTAACATGAGCGCGGAAAAAATATGCACCACATACCACGCACTGCAAACAGAGTAATGTGAACCTGGCATTATGTGTGTGCACTGCAAGTGTGCATGAGCGCACGGTCTACAGGAGAGCGCGCGCGCGAGCACTGAATGGTTAAACACTGTCAATAATTAAAAAGTAATGTAAAAACTTTACTTGTATAAACTTTAGTGATGATGTGACACTGCCTCGATTGTGCAAGTGTCAATTCCTGTCAACTGTGCAGCGTGCAGCTCGCTTATTGACAGACACGATGTGGTGATTTGAAGACATTTGCGTATTTTGAGAGTGAAAGAGAGAGCGCGTGCGGTGATTCACTCACGCTGTTTGTGAAATTACGTCAAATTACTTTGTAAGTTAAGTACCTCACCTTCAGCATTATAATTATAATTATCGTGCCAAACCTCTCACGGCAGCGTCATCAGCTTGAGATCGTTTTTTTGAGATCGGCCTTTTAGAGACCGCCGATCAATCATCCCAACGTGATTATCGGCCGATAATGATCGGTAGCCGATCAATCGGAGCACCCCTAGACAGAACTGTTATTTGGGCCTTTCGCACCGCTTTAGTTCCAGAACTAAATGTACAGTACTAAAGTACTGGGATGATTTTGCGCGAACTATTTCCCAGTACCATTTAAAGGGTTGCATTCGCACAAACAGCGTGTACTAAGAAGTGACATAAGCCGGTCGACAGCGACGTCATTTGTGCGCGGCGTTCAACAACAGAAACAGAACAACAACATTAACAACAGGAGGTTGGAGGATGCTGTGATCGGAGCTGTGTTTTTGTTGTGTCTCGCGGGTTTCACAATAATGGACATGGAAAGTCGACATATACGTAAGGCGATTGAAAGAACGGAAAGGAGGACTAAGAATCTCCAACGACAACTGGCAGTGCTACATTTGCTACAAGTGTCTGCACTTCAGCATCCGTCCATCTATCGCTGTTCTCCATACTTGCGAAATAAGTTGACACAATGTTTAGAGTATGTTTAATGACGACAGCGAACAAGAGGGAGGATGTGAGAACTGTGTGCTCAGGCACTGCCGTTCTTAGCGCCGTCAAAATAAAAGTCCCAACTCTAACACATCGGCCAAACAGGAAAAACTTATCGGCCGATGCCAATATTTGAAAAATGCTAAATATCGGCCAATATGTTTTAAAGTTTTGTGGCTCTTTAATGTGTCCTGACAAATCGCTGTAGTGCCTCAGTTCAAGCGGAATGGGTCGTCTCTTCATCTTTACTAGTTATAGTATGTAATAAACATGAATGATCATCAGATGGTATCTTATTTCAACCGTGAAAGGACGTCAATACACACTATTTTTCAAGTTCCACCGACATTAATCTACTCTCCTGTCTGGTTTGTCTGTCATAATTGGCGTTATATTTGGTCAGATCGCCTGTTAATCAAACTCCCAGCGAAGGATCAATTTAGCAGCCAAGATTGGGCATAGTTCTGAAATAACTGGGGCTAAAGAAGTGCCTGCAGTTAATGCCATGTGCTGCACTTTTCAGATGTCTCTTTAAATAGATTTTCTAATAATATAAGGTTTTTGTGTCATTTCGAGCGACCACTCATCATGTGGTGCGACCAATAATAGCAATAACTGTATTAAATTAAAAATAAAATATCTAATTTCTGTGGTTGAAATATGAATCACTGCTACAGTATGCTTAAGTGAATGGCATTTTTTTAAACTTTTATCAGTTGTATGCAGTAAATCATAGCAGGTGAGGGCGTTTTCATACGCGTTTGGCCAATCAATGTCTACTTGCGTCATGATTAGTACCAGTTGTGCTGGTTAGACCCTGCTCCGGAGTAGGAGCTAATTTGGTTCTCGAAAAAAAGGCAGTCCGATACTAAGATCGCACCCAGTTCCGGCGGTGCGAAAATGGCAAAAAGTGGGTAGTTCCACAATTAGTTCTGGTACTATGAAAAGGTTCCCGCGGTGCGAAAGGCCCTAATGACGACAGCGAACAAGAGTTGTTCGCTGTCAGTTTACAGAAAAAAAGTCTGCTAACTACATTTAAGAAGGCAACTCCGAAATTATGCATACAGCTTTAAAACTAGCCAACAAGCCATATGTGTTGACTGTGAAAGACCTTATACTTTAATTATATGCATTTATGGTGCAATTGCTACATTTTCGTTTTCATATGTACAGCAAAAAATGTGCTGTCACTTTAATTCAGCGTGTGTATCACAGCAATAATAGACTCGGAAAGTCTACTCGGAAAGTGCGGAAATGATCTCTGCACTGCTGCAGACGCACCGCTCCTGAACGCACTGCCGTGTGCAGTGTGAATGCTTTAATCCATTAACATGAGCGCGGAAAAAATATGCACCACATACCACGCACTGCAAACAGAGTAATGTGAACCTGGCATTATGTGTGTGCACTGCAAGTGTGCATGAGCGCACGGTCTACAGGAGAGCGCGCGCGCGAGCACTGAATGGTTAAACACTGTCAATAATTAAAAAGTAATGTAAAAACTTTACTTGTATAAACTTTAGTGATGATGTGACACTGCCTCGATTGTGCAAGTGTCAATTCCTGTCAACTGTGCAGCGTGCAGCTCGCTTATTGACAGACACGATGTGGTGATTTGAAGACATTTGCGTATTTTGAGAGTGAAAGAGAGAGCGCGTGCGGTGATTCACTCACGCTGTTTGTGAAATTACGTCAAATTACTTTGTAAGTTAAGTACCTCACCTTCAGCATTATAATTATAATTATCGTGCCAAACCTCTCACGGCAGCGTCATCAGCTTGAGATCGTTTTTTTGAGATCGGCCTTTTAGAGACCGCCGATCAATCATCCCAACGTGATTATCGGCCGATAATGATCGGTAGCCGATCAATCGGAGCACCCCTAGACAGAACTGTTATTTGGGCCTTTCGCACCGCTTTAGTTCCAGAACTAAATGTACAGTACTAAAGTACTGGGATGATTTTGCGCGAACTATTTCCCAGTACCATTTAAAGGGTTGCATTCGCACAAACAGCGTGTACTAAGAAGTGACATAAGCCGGTCGACAGCGACGTCATTTGTGCGCGGCGTTCAACAACAGAAACAGAACAACAACATTAACAACAGGAGGTTGGAGGATGCTGTGATCGGAGCTGTGTTTTTGTTGTGTCTCGCGGGTTTCACAATAATGGACATGGAAAGTCGACATATACGTAAGGCGATTGAAAGAACGGAAAGGAGGACTAAGAATCTCCAACGACAACTGGCAGTGCTACATTTGCTACAAGTGTCTGCACTTCAGCATCCGTCCATCTATCGCTGTTCTCCATACTTGCGAAATAAGTTGACACAATGTTTAGAGTATGTTTAATGACGACAGCGAACAAGAGGGAGGATGTGAGAACTGTGTGCTCAGGCACTGCCGTTCTTAGCGCCGTCAAAATAAAAGTCCCAACTCTAACACATCGGCCAAACAGGAAAAACTTATCGGCCGATGCCAATATTTGAAAAATGCTAAATATCGGCCAATATGTTTTAAAGTTTTGTGGCTCTTTAATGTGTCCTGACAAATCGCTGTAGTGCCTCAGTTCAAGCGGAATGGGTCGTCTCTTCATCTTTACTAGTTATAGTATGTAATAAACATGAATGATCATCAGATGGTATCTTATTTCAACCGTGAAAGGACGTCAATACACACTATTTTTCAAGTTCCACCGACATTAATCTACTCTCCTGTCTGGTTTGTCTGTCATAATTGGCGTTATATTTGGTCAGATCGCCTGTTAATCAAACTCCCAGCGAAGGATCAATTTAGCAGCCAAGATTGGGCATAGTTCTGAAATAACTGGGGCTAAAGAAGTGCCTGCAGTTAATGCCATGTGCTGCACTTTTCAGATGTCTCTTTAAATAGATTTTCTAATAATATAAGGTTTTTGTGTCATTTCGAGCGACCACTCATCATGTGGTGCGACCAATAATAGCAATAACTGTATTAAATTAAAAATAAAATATCTAATTTCTGTGGTTGAAATATGAATCACTGCTACAGTATGCTTAAGTGAATGGCATTTTTTTAAACTTTTATCAGTTGTATGCAGTAAATCATAGCAGGTGAGGGCGTTTTCATACGCGTTTGGCCAATCAATGTCTACTTGCGTCATGATTAGTACCAGTTGTGCTGGTTAGACCCTGCTCCGGAGTAGGAGCTAATTTGGTTCTCGAAAAAAAGGCAGTCCGATACTAAGATCGCACCCAGTTCCGGCGGTGCGAAAATGGCAAAAAGTGGGTAGTTCCACAATTAGTTCTGGTACTATGAAAAGGTTCCCGCGGTGCGAAAGGCCCTAATGACGACAGCGAACAAGAGTTGTTCGCTGTCAGTTTACAGAAAAAAAGTCTGCTAACTACATTTAAGAAGGCAACTCTGAAATTATGAATACAGAAATTAATAAATTTTTATATAAATCATGGTCGCACCACATGACATTTAAGGCTACAGCCAATTCATGATAAAAAAACACTAAAATTACTTGAAATCATATTAAAATTTTTAATTGTGTACACAACATTCTTAATGTTTGAACAATTACACTATATATTATAAATTTTTTGTATTTTAAAATTGGCCTGTCGAAAATCCTTATGTCAATGACCCATATATACTGTGTGTATATATATATATATATATATATATATATATATATATATATATATATATATATATACACACAGTATATATGGCAGAAATACATATCCAAAATACCTATATTGTAGTGTGTGCAATTCTGTTGCTGCTATGATATAGGATTTATCTTACACCACCCGTCACTAATCTCAATGCTTTTCACTGTCAGATAGAACAAGTTTCTCGTAGTTCACGAAGATCATGGGATTTAGTCAAGGTAATTCCAGCCATGTAGTCACATGCAGCTTCATTAAAATAGTCTATGATAATTCCTCTTTTCACTTTGTCCCAGGACTTAACTACAAGGGCAGCAAGTAGCTAGAGGTTGCCATGGTGATGTTTATTTACTGTATTTGTGTGTGTGTTTTTTTTTTCCTGTCTCTGGCCAAAAGCATTAAATATAATGCCAGTCTTCCTCCCCTTGTTTCCACACCAACTGCTCCCCTTGGTGATTAGCACCCACACACACGCACACACATATATGCCTCCCTCAACCACACAACCTCTCACATCGCCACTCTTCAGTTGGAAAACACACACTCGTTCCCTAATATGTCCCCCTCCCCTCCCATAAGACCCCCCTGTGGCAGTCTGCATACCTCCTCCCCCCATTTCCTCATCACAGTACCTTCATCAACCCATATTTGCCCTTCACAAATGCCTGATGGGGGAATTCTCCATCCTCAAAGGTGGAGGAGGGGCTTAGACACCGACTCATCTTTTTCAGACAGTGTGACTGAAATGAGACACTGTAGGTGTGCTATACACATTACACATCACATACACTATCATAGGACAGAACAAGAAAAGCTAGAAATAATCTTCCATTGCACAAAATTATTATAATACAAAAAGCTCCAATACAGAGCGGCACAAGCGCTTATGCGCATCCCGTGTGCAGAATGATGCGCTTGAAGCAACACTGAGTCACAGCGTGCAGCACTATGCATTGAGAAGTTCAAAGCACAAAGGAAAGAGATATTGATGCATAGTTTATTAAATCTGCGATAGTTTGAGCCTTTTCTTTGAACAGTTTTACATTTCAGTTACTGTACACTCTTGAAGAGAGTTTCATCGTTTTGGCTGTCGTAACCGAACGTGACACGCAGTTGGAACGCTGAATGGAGGATGACAGACAGCCGCAGTGGAGAGAAGAGTTTACGTCAACTTGACTTCAGAACACTTGGACTTTGACTTTATGGTGCTTTATAATGTTTTTGTGCTTTTGTGGGGCTTAACAATAACACAATAGTATATGCACAATACTGGATTTGGATTGGTCTCGTCTGACCAATACCCGATCCTGCAGAAAATGCCAGTATCGGAGACGATACCAATACGGAGTATCAGATCGATGCATCCCTAATCATCAGTATGGGTTTTTCAATAGCCAGTGGTAATGGAGTACAGGACAGACTATGATGGTTAAAATTATATCAAACTACCAATTGATAAACTGTCATCCAAACCATTACTTATAATGTTGACATGACTCATATCATCTCACATGAGATTCAGTGAAAAAGTAGGTTGCATAACCTAGTTCTTTATCTTGTTTGTTGTGATTTCGAAGTAGGCTTGCCGCGATTGACGGTGATACCGGTGTTAAGCCGCAACACCAGTTACGTCACTTGCCCACCGCGTCACCGACCCCCACCGTCGTTTAGATTTTTTTATAGTAATAAAAATCTTTTAGTACAGTAAAAGAACAGACACTACAATTAAAAACTGAACGTGGCTGCTCAATGCAGCGTGCCGAACGACAGTCGCATCACAGATCAGATTTAATTTCTCCAGTGAGGAGAGTGAGTCGAGCTGACTGACAAGAAGAGTGAGGTGAGGTGAGACAGACAAGACGATCGCGGATGATTTAGTTTCGAAACGAAATGCAAAAGCGCCTGTTTGGCAATATTTTGGATTTTGAAAACCCTGTTGACTTTTGCCGTTTATCTAAGGTGATTTTGGAAGTTTTTTTAAACATTCATTTCTTATTTAATAGGTTCCACATTGTTTGCTGATTTTTACTTTATTGAAACTGTGTCATTTATTTATTTTATTTGACATCAAGGTGTATGCCGTGCCTCCAAGCTTTCTTACTCGTTTTGCTAATAAACATTCTACGTTTCTTATTTATTTGGTTATATATTATACATGTTTACTTAGCCTGGTTTTGTATACCTATTTAAACTTTATGTAAGTTATTTGTTATTTTATATTAGGCATAGCCTGCCCTATAGCATGGTGTATTTGTATTTGTTTTGTTAATAAAAGTTCTATGTTTTATATATAGGCTAAAGTGAGTTTGACGTTGTATTTTGTTGTTGCCTTCAAGTAATTGACGCCTAACTGCCGCTAATTCAAAAGTAAAAGTAAATTGCGCACAGCGCTTTTAAGCTATTTAAAAGCGACGGAAAGCAAGGAAAAGAGGGAAAATTCAAACGAACTAAAAACGAACAATTGCTTTACACCGAATTGCCGCTATTTCAATGTGAAATTAAAATGTGCATGCCGCTTTTACAAGCTATTTAAAAGCGAAGGAAAGCGAGGAAAAGAGGGAACGCCCCGCCCCCACGGTGATACCGGTATTACCGGTGTTGTCACACGTCGATTAACCGGTGGGAAAATTTCCTCACCGTCACAACGCTATTTCGAAGAAGGTTCTTTGACACAGTGGATGAATGCAACCACTGGAATTGTGGGTAGAGAGGTTGACTCATTAGTCTTAGAGTTATGGGAGTGAAGCAGATGGCTTAGGATGTCCCACCACCCACAGAATGAAAGAGAGAATGTTGGATGTAACTGAGAGAGACAGAGACAATGCAGGAAATGGGGATGGTGATGCAGCAAATATAGACTCTGGACTGCTTGCTATAGCTGTCCTACTTTCTCTTCAGAGCCAAGAGCAGGATGGGATACGACATGGTGTGTGTGTGTATATGAGTATGGCTTTGTTGAATAATTGTGCTGCCCCATCAGTTGTCATATTTATTCTCAGTCACCGCTTAAAGGCCATTGATTCCTGTCTGGGTAAAGGTTTTCAGCACAGTTTAGACCATTTTCAATGCCAAAAAGGAGATAATTCTCCTTTTACGATGGTGTGTAGTAGGCCACTAAGCATTGGCAGAGTGTTACCTTGTGCCCCCATTAAATGCTCTGAGACTAAAATAGCTCCGGATCTATCAACTCCTAAGTTATATGACAGTGTTGCAGCCAGAAAGAACCTCTTTGTTATCAGTGTAATGCGTTGTCTGTACTCAGGAAAAACATATCCGGAGGTCGTGACTTCATTCTACATTAACAACAAACTTGCAATAGTGGACAAGGTCGTGGAACTTTAACTTAAGTTGACAGTCCCCCCAATCCTTTGAGAAAAGATCTGTTGCTACTTCGGTTTCATTACGACTTTATGATTCTATTAGGGTTCTATTTATTACTTTTTCAAAAAGGCCATATTCTGCACATTGATAATTTGTTTTTGTTTGTTTTTTTCCCAAATAAGTACACTTATAAGATTAGTCAGGACTTCTTGTACCGTCTTGTCCTATTTCATTCTCTATGACTTATGTCTCTGAACCTTTTATTATTAAGCTGGCTGTTTATGCTATTCTACTGATATTTAGTTGTATTTTTGTACTCATGACAATTATTATTTTGAGATTTTTTTAATGCTGTTTAGGGCTGTGACCGTCGCCGTGACAACCACGTCACTGCGGTGGTCGCTTACCACCGGCGGTAGTGCACGTGACGTCATGCACTCTATAACAAGCATAATACAAAGTTTTGTATACAAGTGTAATAACCGTAATAACAGTAGAGAAACAGTGAACCGTGTCTACACCGGACTCGCGACACCGCCGCGTCACAACAGGTTGAGTCTGTCTAGTGTCTACACGGGACATTTGAACTCTGTGTCAGTGCCTCATAAATAGAATGAGGCATTTTACTGTCGGGGATTTGTCATGTCGTGTCATGCCGCATCCAGTGTAGCATCACTGATTATAATGAGTTTTATAGTATTTTGACACGCCGCGCAGCTCACGTCCTGTAGACAGGGTTTATTTAACTTTCTTATTTAGGCTACTTTCTTGTTTAACTGTATTATTTTTTTGATATTTATTTTAGTGTTTTGCAGGCTGCGTATTCACTGACTGAAGTGCTAAAATAAACACGAGCCGACGAGTTAAATTGGGTGTGTTAGATGAGTGAGACAGTGTTGGGCTGCTCCAGGACAGTTTTGAAAACCATTTCAGAGACATGTTCTTAAATGTGACTCATATAAAATATATTACATGCATGCACAGTTTTAAGGCAGCTTTAATCGCCTTTTTGGTAACTTCATGACTTTACTGACCACGGCATTGCATGCACATAGTTTATTTCGTGCTTTGATATGAAAGGATACAGGCTACAGCGCGCCGGCGCCTTTGTGCGTGCAATTGAAGAGCACACGCTTCGAGCACAGTACCATTTCCACGCTCTCTTGACTCGTGCCTGGCACCGAAGTGAAGAGGATCGTGTGTCTGAAACATCTCCCGTTCTCAGTCATTCTGCGACTGAATAAATGCACTTCTTGTCAAGAGAAAAAGTGAAGGAAGCAGCAGTTGTGAGTGGGGTGGTCAAACCTTGCCCCGCCCCTGCGTTAATTGCGTTCAATATTTTTTACGCGTTAAACTGAAAAAATAATCGCCTGCGTTAATGTGCTAATTTTAACACCCGTAATAAATAAATATATATATATATATATATTCTTTTATTTTAAAAATCACAAAAGTCTAACTTTTCATTGGATGATAAGAATTTTAAATGGCGGGAAATATTATGAAATAAATGTTTTTCTCAAATACATATTGGACACGATTATTGGCACCCCTAGAAATTCTTATGAGTAAAATATCTCTGAAGTATATTCCCATTCATATTCACAATTTTGAGCACTCCAGAGTGATTATGAACATGAAATTATCCAGCCATGGCTTCCTGTTTCACAGAAATATAAATAGGAGGGAAAACAAAGCCCAAATTCCCTTAATCATCCATCACAATGAGAAAAACCAAAGAATATATTTCTGATGTGCAGCAAAAGATAATTGAGCTTCACAAATTAGTGAAGTGGCTTTAAGAAAAGAGCTAGAGCAGTGAAAATTCCCATTTCCACCATCAGGGCAATAATTAAGAATTTCCTCTCAACAGAAAATGTTACGAAACTGCCTGGAAGAGGACGTGTGTCTATATCGTCCTAATGCACGCTGAGAAGGAGAGTTTGAGTGGCTAAAGACTCCAAGGACCACAGCTGGAGAATTGCAGAAAATAGTTGAGTCTCGGGGTCAGAAAACCTTAAAAAAAATTGTCAAACAGCTCCTACATCACCACTTGTTGTTTGGGAGGGTTTCAAGAAAAATTATCCTAGCTCATCCAAAAACAAACTCCAGCATATTCAGTTATCAGACACAACTGGAACTTCAAATGGGACTGGCTTCTATGGTCAAATGAAACTAAAGAATTAGCTTTTTAGCAGCAAACATTCAAGATGGTTTTGGTGAACAAAGGGATAAAAAGTACCCCATGTGTACAATGAAATATACTGCTGTATTTTTAATGTTTTGGGCCTATATTTCTGCTGGAGGTCCTGGACATCTTGTTTAGACACATGGCATCATGGATTCTATCAAATACCAACAGATGAAAAAATCAATAATTACTGACTCTGTTAGAAACCCTATAATGGACGATGTTTGGATCTTCCAACCGTACAATAATCCAAAACCAAACCTCAAAAACAACACAACGATGGGTCACTGAGCACAAAACCAAGCTTCTGCCATGGCCATTCTAGTCCTCTGACCAGAACCCTGTAGAAAATGAGTGGGGTGAACTGAAGAGAAGAAGCACCAACATGGAGCTGGGAATCTGAAGGGTCTGGAGAGATTCTGGATGAAGGAATGGTCTCTGACTCTGAACAGGCATTACAGGAGAAAATGTAGAGCTGTTAAACTGGCAAATGGAGGTTTCAAAAAGTATTGACTAAAAGGGTGCCGTTAAATGTGGCCAATGTGTATTAGAGAAAAACATTTATTTCATAATGATATTTCCCCCCCATTTTAAATTCGTATTATCCAATGAAAGTTTAGATTTTTGTGAATTTCTTTAATAAAAGATAAAAAGGATTAACAATGCAGATTGATTTTCACAGCCTTCTTTGATCATATTTACCAAGGGTGCCGATATTTTTGGCCATGACTATATATATATAAACACCGCGCCACCGGTGGTAGTTGGTCCATTACATGTGGTAAAAATCTGCCACCGTCACAGCTGTTGACTTTATCATTTTTAAAATCAGCAGCATCATAATTAATTTACTTGCATAATTTAACATTTTTCATATTGAAACAGGAAAATTATAGAGGAAAAAAATGTTGGACAGGGATTTATTTTATCTGTTTTGAGTTGATTGGATCATGAAATACTTTACTCAAAAAACATATCCCATTTTTGTTTTTATTGTTTTTTTTTTTCAAAAAATAAAAATGCTGTCATCAGTACAACATGTTGCACATCCTTTTAAAATCAAAAGCATTCATAACCCATTTTACTTGCATAATGTGATGTATTTCACAGTGAAACAGGAAAATCATTGTTGGACGTGTCGTGATTTTGATCTATTAGGAGTTGATTGGATCATGAAAAAAAATATATATATTTTTTAATAGTACAGTATGTGTTTTTAATATGTAACGTTTAACCGCGAGCCGGTTGAAAATCGATTCAAATATGTGACGATTCAAATCAGTTGAGATGCTAATCAAATCGCAATTCAACTAGGTGTAGGAGTTTATATGAATGCATGTCCGAGGGGAGCTTACTCTCTTTAAAAAGTTTAAATGGTATTTTTTCATCTTGCCTCTGTATAATGCATTTTAAAGTTCATAAGTGCAGCGCTGCTTTGCTTACAGCGGAAACCAGGAAACGCTTTAAGCGCCACCTGCTGGCAGAGAGTGAATCTGCGTCTCATTCAGCTCGTCTGCTGTTTCGGTTTCATGCAGATATTTTTATTTATAGTTTCACAAACAAAAGCATTCATAACCCATTTTACTTGCATAATGTGATGTATTTCACAGTGAAACAGGAAAATCATTGTTGGACGTGTCGTGATTTTGATCTATTAGGAGTTGATTGGATCATGAAAAAAAATATATATATTTTTTAATAGTACAGTATGTGTTTTTAATATGTAACGTTTAACCGCGAGCCGGTTGAAAATCGATTCAAATATGTGACGATTCAAATCAGTTGAGATGCTAATCAAATCGCAATTCAACTAGGTGTAGGAGTTTATATGAATGCATGTCCGAGGGGAGCTTACTCTCTTTAAAAAGTTTAAATGGTATTTTTTCATCTTGCCTCTGTATAATGCATTTTAAAGTTCATAAGTGCAGCGCTGCTTTGCTTACAGCGGAAACCAGGAAACGCTTTAAGCGCTGCCTGCTGGAAGAGAGTGAATCTGCGTCTCATTCAGCTCATCTTCTGTTTTTGTTTCATGCAGATATTTTTTATGTATAGTTTCACAAAACTGAAGTCAAACAATTTTGTTTTTGCTTCAAATTTCGAAATTATACAATCTAATTTAGATTAAAAACAGCTCATGTTGCATGTATGCAGCATCTTTGTTTGGATCATGATTGAAATGCAGTGGTAGCCTCTAATTTTAAATGGAAAGAGCAGAGTCAAAGACTTATTTTGTTAATATGAAGAGATTTATTTTATTTGTGTTACTTATTCATTGATTTGGGGCTTGTTTTAAAATTTCTATTTAGTTTTGTTATTTACATTTTTAATAATTAAAATCACACACGGTAAGACAAACAATTAGGGCTGCAAAACGATTAATCTCATTCAAAATAAAAGTTTGTTTATATACTAGGCCTATATGTGTGTGTACTGTGTAAATTTACACACATATATGTATATATTTTAAAACATATTTGTATGCATGTATTAATACTTGTATATAATTTATATTATATATAATATATATAATATGAATATTTTATATATAAAATGTTCCTTATGCATGTATGTGTGTGTATTTATATATACATAATAAATATACACATTACACACACGCAGTATGTAAACACAAACTTTTGCAATTAATCGCAATTAATCATTTAGCAGCCCTTCAAACAATATGCATCAGGAGTTCATTTGCATTTCATATTGACTTGAGGATTTGAAAATGTAAATACATTTAATATGCATTTTTATGTAAATATGATGGGTCATTTGTTAAAGAACTCCTAGTGCAGATATCATTACAGTGATGCTATCTGAACAACTTGTAGAATTTAGTTTCCATAATTGGGCTGAGTTGACTGATAAAAACAAAACTCTTTCATTTCCAAAGAATGAGAAATTTCCCTCATTTTTAATTTTTTTTTTTTTAACGAAGAAACTCATATCTCATGTATTTGTGCGTTCCAGTCACTCATCTTCCTGGGCTGTGTAGCAGCAGCTGGGCTCGGTGTGAACCTGCTGTGTCTGGCCATCTACCTGAGCTGCCTGTGCTGCTGTCGGAAGGATGAGGAGGAAGAGGAAAGTAAGAAATCCAACTCTTGCTGTGTCACTTGGGCTGCTGTTGCTGCCGGACTCATCTGCTGGTATGTACCACCCACCATTCTCACGCTGAGAGGATAAAGCTGCTCAAGATGCAGGCAGCATAGTTAAGCACTTTAAGTGCATGGGAGAATGATGTGGTTATATATTCATCGTTGTCTCTGGCATGGTAAGATTTCATTAAGAAGGTCTTTGTTGTCATCTGTCACACAATTTTCGGTATTGAAATGAGTGATGGGAAAGCTTTGCATCAACATGGCAAATACTAGAAAAATCCCCATTGACAAATTAACTCCTAACTTCTGGCTGACATATCTTCCTCATTATGTTCCACCTCTTTTTTTTTTTTTTTTTCTTTGTATCTCTTCCTTCCATTGCTCTCTCTCTCTTTCTGCATCTCACTGTCTCTAACGTGCTTGGTTACTTCTGATGCACAGAGCGCTGGTGATGAGTATTGTCATTTTAAAACCAAGTGTCTGGAGGAACAAATCAACCAGCGAGTGAATAAACTGCAAAAACTTACTCGTGTAACAAAAGGAAGAGTCTGAGAACACTAACGGATGAGACAGATTAAAATTATATATGATGTGAAAAATGGCCTCATTTCTGTGTTTGAGTCATGTCATGAGGAATCAAATTGTCCTTGATATTTTGAGATATAGAGTTCATTGTGCTATGAAAACTCTGTAATTTTCACAAATCAAAACTTTTTCCACATTCCAAAACAATTTTAAAAATAAAGTTTAATGTTTAATATGAAGTTAAACGTGTGTGTGTGTGTGTGTGTGCGCGCGTTTAATTTATATTAAACGTTAACCTTGATTTTAAAAATAGCTTTTTTTAAATAGAATTTATTTAATTTTAAAGAAATTAATAGTTTTATTCAGCAAGGACACATTAAATTGGTCAAAAGTGACACTAAAGACATTAAAAATTTTACAAAAGATTATTTTATTTTTATTTTGTAAAAACACGTATATGTATATTAGTGCTGTCAAACGATTAATCGATGAATAATATAAATTATTCATATAAATATATGGCAACAAAGAAAACACAATGTAACATTCACAGAACCGTACTGATGGAATGCGCACATGTGACTGGGGCTAGTGCCATCTAGTGGTGGTTGATTTTCTTAGGCTCAGCTGCTCGTGGATCGCGAGCTGTGTGTGTGTGGATTGGGCAAGGCTAAAAGGGCGGAACGAAAGTCTCAAAATTCAAATGAATCAAATAGAATCGACTCAGAAAAGACGTGAATTAATGCACGCGCGTCGCCTGATCCACAAATGCACATTTTAATCGCTACATGCACAAATGATGATACTTTAATACAAACTATAACATTTGTATTCACAAATATGTCTCTACTTGAAGAAAATGCTGCACATGAATGTAATTCTTAACTCTGCAGACACCGGTTGAAAAGCATTTGTTTCAGTGTAGTGACGCACATTTGCAAATTTTTCAAATCGAGTACACGTTAATGAATTGCACTGGGCCTTGTTCGTTGGTAGTTGTGTGTGTGAGCGTCGTGAAATGCTGTAAACTGCGAAAATGAAGTCTCAAAATCCAAATGAACCGAACAAGATCGACGCGAACTAGACGTCAATTAATGCACGCGTGTCACCTGATCCACATATGCACAGAATCCTTTTTGCACGAGCAATTTATGATATATTAATGCAGAACAGAACATTTTTATTCGAAAACATGTCTGTATTTGTACAAATCCCTGCACAATCATTTAATCCTGAATTCCACAGACTCAAATTGAAAGGCATTTGTTTGTGGTTAGTAAGATACATGCATAAAATGTATGCAGTACATGAATAATTGTGCGTGCGTCTATTAATCATTTTGAGTCTAATATCATCCCATACAAATCAGGGTTATGTAAAGCATTTGGGAAGGGCATGTTTTATTACGAGATGAATTGAAATGGCAATATTATGAAAGACTAACATCCCTGTGGTTAAGACTGTCTATAAAATATCATGTGTCATAGGGGTTTGTGGTATTGCAAAATCGTGCATCGTTTAAAAAAAAAAATATATATATATATATATATATATATACATTTTGTCTTATATATATTACATATTTTTC
>NW_015505950.1:181589-186603 GCF_001515645.1 Sinocyclocheilus grahami
TGGCTTTAATTCCTTTAGAAACAATGATGCTACCAGCTCCTTGTTGAGAAAGATAATGTAGCTCTTGAGCGATTAAGCTATTTAGTTGATAAAATTGCGGGGCAGCGCTAAAAAGTTTGTTCCTGAATGTCTGAGTGCGGCCGCAGCGTGATCTGTGTGTGACTGACTGCACTTAACATCAAACTGCTTCTGTTTCGCACAGACGTGCATGTTCAGCTAGAGTCGCTTTGAATTCGTGCATCTTCGGAAGCGGAGCTGCGCGGAAAATTACAAAAAATGTTGTGCACACCGCCACGTGAAACAACGTCGCGCGCACTCAAAGCGAACTTGCGGACGCTCGAGTATAAATCAGCCATAAATCAGCCTTGTGAGTGTGTGCGTCAGATACAGTGAAGACAGAGCGTTAGTTTATAACTCTTCTAATTTTTTTTTTTATTGTAGAGAGTGTGTTAATTTGTGCAATGATAACCTACCAGCAATGTAAATTATTTTTTAAACATATTAGAATGAGTACATTACAATATAAATTTATTAGAACAAGTACATTATTATTTATGGGCTTAAAAACAAGATGCAAACAATCAGAATATTGTACCTGGTGGGGAGTGCACAATGTAAACATGAAACATATGCAATTACCTATATTGTACTGTGGTACAGTTATGACCTCTGCCTAATAGTTAGAAATGGCACTATAGTAAGCAGTTTAATAAACAGCTGTTTTTCTAAATTCCGCTGAGGTGAAATTCAGTGCAGTCATGTATCGTGATACATATCGTATCGTGGCCTCTGTATCGTGATACGTATCGTATCGTGACTTTGCTGGTGATACACAGCCCTAGTAATTATAGTAGGCCTACTGTAGCCTACTAGCTTACAATTGATTTAGCCTACCTATTACAATAGTCCACTTACAGTTACTGCTATCATAAAAATACACTTTATATGTAGGTTTAAAATTCTACAAAAGACACATTTAACCAAAAACAAATTTTTTTGCAAAATGTATATTTTACTCAGAATTATTGCGCTCCTTTTCGATTGCGCTCTGTCTGTTTAGCGCGCTCGTTGCTCTCGCGTGCCTCGCCCACTCCTGACAGGAAAAAGGGTTATGTTTGCATGACTTTCTAACATTTACAGATGAAAAATATACCTATGACATGTCAGTTATGCACTGAGGAAAACACAACGTCTCAAATGCATTAAACAGCACAGATATATTCGCTGTTAGTCATTGTGGATTGATTTGATCCATGATCGACATTAAGGTCTGCTTAAGAATAAGCGTGCAAAAATTAGTGAGATTGAGTGAATTTAATTTGCCCGCTTTTCCTCGGGTCTCTGCAGTGTTGCTGTGCTGCATCATATTCAGCCAGCAGCAGCGGTGATGAGAGAGCGTGCTTGAGAAACAGTTTAGAGAGGAGAAATCAATCTACATATAAAATATTGGTCACTTTCTAAATAATAAAAGTATAGTGCATCCACTAGTAATTATATATAAATGAATCGTTTTTTACTGATGCAAATATGTTAGAAATGCCAACTTGTTACCGATGCACACTTTTTAAACCGATGCATCGCATCGTTAACTTTTTATGCCGATGCACAGAGCGAATCGGTGAATGTTTCAGATGGAGCAGCATTTACTTCACAGAGCCATAGTTCACTGAGAAGCTATGCAAACAGCTGTCTATATATATATATATATATATATTAAGTTTTGACCCCTTTTGTATTGAAGCAAGAAACGGCCTCCGCATCTCACTCACACTCTCATTTGCTCTCATTTTCTTTCTCAGAGGTTCATTGCACTGAGCTGTCAAGTTTATTTTCTTGCACTATAAAAACAATGGTTCACTGGGTCACTTCAGGTAGCGCTGTTCTGTGCTCGGATGCAGAGAGCAGTCTACATTACTGTCTGAACACCATACTGCTGACCGGTGATAGAAACACTTTAGTTTCGTTTTGGGCCACATTGTCCATCAGGTCTGAGTTGGAGGAGGGGTTGTGGGAACACTCAGAGTCTGACTAGTATTTAAGACTTTAACAAGGAGTTGAATAGCCTTGGACATGCCGAGACGGCCCTCTGACCTCTGCTCAGACACTGTGCACTTTTCTGCCTCCATCATCCATTAAGAACAAGCGGCATTCAGCTACAGGTCTTAGTGACCATGGCTGTCAAGCTCCAAAGAGGACCAAAAAACACCATAAAAGAAGTAAGAAAGGAGTCCATATGACTTGTGTGCTACATTGGAAGTCTTCTGAAGCCATGTAACGGTTGTATTTATAATAAACAGAAACTGAAATGTAGGTTGGTATTCACCGAAAAGTTCCCCTCTGTTGCATTTCTTAAATCTCATTCCCATCCTAAATTTTTGAGCTGGTACATGTGATAGCAAAATAAAAGGTCACTGCAAAATAAAGATTATCAATGAAGAAATTACTATTGTATGACTTAAGACTTGAAATGTATGGATCTCTTGTTACATTGTTTTATGTCAGGGCTTTTCCAACTTTTCCAAAAAATGAAGCATGATATTTTAAAGACATGATTTCAAAATCAATTGGCTTTTATATTGTCATTGTACTGAAGTCAAAGCAAACTATTGGGATATTATCTGAAGAATATTTACTTTGTATTAAAGGGGTCATATGATGCGATTTTCAAGTTTTCCTTTCTCTTTGGAGTGTTACAAGCTGATTGTGCATAGATAAGATCCCTGAAGTTGCAAAGACTAAAGTCTCAAAACCAAAGAGATATTCTTTATCAAAGTTAAGACTCTGCCACGCCCCCCTAAAACGGCTCGTTCTAACACGCTAAGCATCATATGACCCCTTTAACTTGACAGCATGTCTTTTTTACCCACTATTAATGTTAATATATAGGTGTAGTTTAGATTTTTTTTTCTTCCATACAAACATCCAAGTGAAAATTATCAAATTAGTTGAAAGGGTCGATTCTTGGTTCAATACTCTGGTTGTTCATTGGTAACATAAAAATTGGAGAAATGAAATGTATGCATTGATGAATCATTCACAATAAGATCAATAACATGCATTTAGAAAATAGGTGATTTTTCATTTTAAGTTGACTTTTACTAGATTTCATATAGGGCTGCACGATTATGACAAATCATAACTGTCGATTATTCCCTTGAAATTGTAATTGTGATTATTAATTACGATTATCACAATTTACATTAAATTATGTTTATACCATAGTTTGATGCAACTGCATGCTGTATTTTTATATGAAAATAAACAAGCTGAAAACACTCTTAACTGAAAAACCTTTAGTGCTTTTCTATAGTATTAAGCCTCAAATGTCAACTATACATCGGATTGGTTTCTTCTTTAAATTATAAAAGTCAAAAATATGAATGGTATTATAATGTTATACTAAAACAATGGAAAAACCCTTAAGATAACATGTAGAAAGAAAAAAACATATCTTAAGCGTGCAGAATAACATAAGTGGACTTTGAACTATCAATTGCCGCTTTGAACGATTATGTAATTGTGGCATCCATAATTGTAATTGCGATTAGAAATTTGATTAATTGTGCAGCCCTAATTTCAAGATAATATTACTAGATAAAATATTAAAATTGAGAGAAATAATGCAATTGTGATTAACCTCTTGATTTCGGACCAGTCTTCAGACAACAAAAACAAACTGTAATAATATAAAATTTGATAAATAGCATAAAAATATTGTTAAACCTAATCCCAGTACTGCTATATTATGTTTTTTGCCCTTTCCACAAGTTGGTATGATTCTTTAGGGTCTTCATGAAATGTCTGCAAAATACTTAAAATGTTCATCATACTGCGCCGAAAATCAAAACGGCTTTATAATTGAGACTGCTTAGGTTTTTTGGGGGATAAAAAAAAGGAGTGAATAGATTTTTATCATTGTTGGTGGTTGTGTCCACACACTGCAGACACATTTATATGCAAACACCATGTAAAAGTGAATTTTGTATCCAATGTCCCCTTTAAATCTTGACGGTCCTGGTGCATTAGTCAGTTTTGGTTTCATGTTGTCATGAATTGGTCTGCAAAAATGTATATCTTTGCAGACAGCCACATTCACAGACCTTCAAGGTCTTAACTCTTGGGAGCTTCACTACACAGAGCTCTCTTAAAGAAAGTAGATGTTACTTTGACATGCTAATAGCGTAAGGGGAGTTATCTAATCTAACTCTGCTCCAGTCTCCCAGCAGGCACTGTTACATCATCCCAGCGCTGCTGGAGAAATGCTGAGCCCTAAAGTGCTCAATTGAATTAGTTTGTGTTGTGTATGAATGTGTGTATATAAATGCACGTATGTTTATGAGACACCATCCTCTCTTTTAATCCCATGACACTCATCGGTGTTGATGTTATTAAGTTAGCATTACGACTGTCGGTATTCTGAAAGCTTCTGTGGTGAAACAGAGCCCACTGTTGGGTTAAACGCAGAAACGTGGTCCGAGTTTAACAGCAGGAATTTAGTCTGAATGTTACAGCTAAGAAGAACATCGTCTTCACTGATAATTCTGAAGTAGTCTTGCATACCTTGAATAGGGGGTGGGGGATCAAACTCTAATTTAATTGTATGATATATATATATATAATGATTTTTTCTTTTGAAAAAAAGAACAACAACAAAAAAGGCCTGGTTTCACAAACGGGGCTTAGACTAAGCCATGATTAGGCTATAGTTCAGTTAGGACATTTAAGTAATTTTTACAAATGCGCCTTAGAAAAAAAAACATTACTGGTGTCCTTTGATTTGTATCTTTGATTTGAAGCAGCTCAGACTTACATTTTAGTCTGGGACTAGATTTAAGCCTTGTCTGTGAAACCGGGGGATTATGTAGTGTATATTAGTAAACTTTAAAAAAAAAAAGAGTCAATGCTGCACTATTATTTTTGATCCGATAAATGCATCCTTGCTGATTATATTAAATATATAAATTTCTTAAAAAAAAGAAAAGAATTGTACGCTACCATAAAATATTTTTTAAAT
>NW_015505950.1:186613-228267 GCF_001515645.1 Sinocyclocheilus grahami
TATATACACATATATATTATACTCTCTGTAGTGTTTTGATTATATATATTGTATAAAGGTATATTTATTTATTTATTTGATATTTATGTATTAGTCAATATATATCACCCGGCCCTAATATAGTCTGGTTCAGATGATATCAGCATACATTTTTAGCTAGTTATTTTAGTATGTTATGGTTTCTGGAACCTTTCATCGGTGTCACCTTGCTGGCACTGTATCTTATAACTTGATCATTCACTGAAGTCTGTCTGTTGGTGTTGCATTTTCTGTATGCAGTAATCTTTGGAAACTTTACATTAAACACTCCTAACCTCACCTTCTATCATTTATGTGGTTTTGCTAAAACTGGCAGGATGTCTCAGCAAGGCTGACTTCATCTACATTAAACGTTAATGTCGTTTGTAGCAGAAGTATTTCTGCAGTGTCCAGAAGTAAATCATAGGTTTGCTTGGTTAGTTGGATGGATGGATGAACTAATAGATAGAACATTGATTTGGAGCCATAAAATCACTTGTCTGTCTCAGCGAGTGTCTCGGGGTCATGCAGTGTGACATGATGGAGCTCTATAGGGGTCCTAGATTGTTCTCAGGTGAGATGATAGGTATTAGAATCTAAAATTGCTCACCAATACATTTGGATTTGCTTTGAGCAATTTGATATCAGATCAATGTAAATCTTGTTTGGCCAAATTTAAATGCCATTGAAAAAGGTCTTGATACAGTTTCAGTGTTTTATATAAAGGGGTCATATCATGAGGAATTAAATTGTTCTTGATCTTTTGAAATGCAATTTTATTTTAATATCAAAACATACTGTAACTTTCAGAACTCAAAACTTTATTTATTTAAACAAAGCTGCAAGAAAAGAATAGCAGTAACACTCAAATGCTAGAATTGTCTGCAGGTGAAACTGGCCCTAATTGCAGATGGTGCTTTCCAAGATGCCACTCTAGGTGTAGAGAGTCTCTTTGTGACTACATAATGTGAGAATCTTTCTCTTATTTTCTCCATTATGCTGCTGAATGGCAGGAGTTGTGCAATAGCTTCTTTGGTATTTAGATGCTCCGTTAATCTACAGCATGTGTTGCCATGGTTGCCCTGTGCTCGAATGTACTGCTCTTTTTTTCTAAGTCCCTTAGATCACACAAAGAGCATTTTCAACTGCTTTGATTAAAGTAAAGTGAAATTTAAAACACTAGTAATGGCTATAGCCTTCAAGTGGTTGTAATGTCAAAATTATCATACAAATATAACGATTATAAAAACTATTATTAAAAACAGAAAAAAATCCATTAATAGAACTGAGTTGACTTGTTCTGTAGTTGCTATTTTTCTGTTGTGAAAAGACGGGTCTTGCACATGCTGTGGCTGTCATTGTTTCAGAGCCTCCATGTAATTCATGGTCCACCTCAGTGGTTGTAATGTCAAAATTATCATACAAATATAACAATTATAAAAACTATTATTAAAAACAGAAAAAAATCCATTAATAGAACTGAGTTGACTTGTTCTGTAGTTGCTCATGCTGTGGCTGTCATTGTTTCAGAGCCTCCATGTAATTCATGGTCCACCTCATGACATGACCTCTACATATCTTACAATAGCTTTCACTGACAGGTAAAAGAGAAGAGAGAGAGAGATCTGCTTCACACCAGTTCTCTGCCACACACACACACACCTGCTCTCTGGCATCTGTAACCTATTGTCAGCTTCCTGTTTGGCGTGTGCAAGGGCTCATTCCTGACACCCACTGCAACACACTTTAGAACTGCACACTTTAGCCTTGTCATTATTTTTTTCTATATGGACTGATGCTTAGCCCTGAGCAATGTATGCATTTCATAACACCTGCCATATCTTTATAAAAATTTCTTAGTTTTCATAAAAGTGTTTTTGTAATGTATTTCATTTTCAAATCAGTGTCTTTTCTGTGACCTCCCTTTTTTGTAATGAAAGTGACATCAAATTAAAGTGGATGGAAAATTTATTTCATGCATTAAACCATCAAAAAAAATCTACTAAAATGCTGTTGTATGATCTTATATTTGACGTGAAAGTAGATATCACCACTTACTGCAATTCTCGGGTCATTGTGTAGTATTTTTATTTTGAAGAACTTGATGAAGCAGGTTGTGGCCTACAGTTTGAAGGTGAGTGACCAATATGGTGTTCGTCAGTCATGTTCTAATGAATCATGCAGGACCGAGATGGCTTGACAGATGGTTGTAGCTTCAGCAAACAAGCCTGCCCACCCCCTACAAAATAATGTGGGGCTCTTGTCGTTTTGAAGCCCTGTGGTGGCATGAACAAAGAACCCAACGACTGAATGAATGAACGCAAGTGTATCGCAATGAAACGCTGCCCCCCTCAGGGGAGGAAATGTCTGAGAACATACTCGAATCATATTCAGTTGTGAAAGATGCCTCCTTTTGCAAAGAAGAAAAAATATGAAAATTAAAGCAAGAGAACACAGTGAGAGGCTGATGTAAGGTACTGCTTAATTTTATTTTTTAAATCCGTACTCGACACCGTAAACCCTCTCACTCTCTTTTTTTTTTTCTACATCCAGTTGATAAAAGCACTAGCACTATTTTAGCCATTATTTATGTGCTTGCTTTCAGACCTGGTTTTTGAGGCCAGAGTAGAGCTTTATTTAGCACTGTTTTGGACCATCTAAAGTTACTTAAAAGCAAAACATCTTAAGGCACTGAGGTTCTTGTGGAAATTACAGCATTAGCACTTTGGTTCTATTTTAAGGACTCCTAAATTTATTATTGTAGCTGTTACGCTAATTGTCCATATGTCATGAATGCATTTAGTGAGTGAATGGTAAAATTTACAATACTGTTTTAAAAGAATTTTAAGATTTTTTTCCCCCACCAAGGATGCATTAAATTAATCAAAACTGACAGTAAAGACATTTATTATATCACAAAAATAATTATATGAAATATTATAATTGTTACATTTCTGTCATGAGGAGTAATTGCCTACAATCTTGTATTTTTGTCATAGATTTTTAAGCATCAAAGTACCTGTCTAATGTAGGGATGCTCCGATCCGCCTTTTTCGCCTCTGATACCGATTCCGATACCTAGGGTTCGGTATTGGCCGATACCAGTGAAGTTTTTTCCCTAATTTAAATAAACGTAGAATTTATATATCTCTGTATGTGGAACTGATAATCGTTCTTTCACAATCTACTAGATACAGACTACTTCATTATAAAGAAAAATAAAATAAACAAATATGAAAAAATATAGGCCTATGTATATTTATAATCTATGACAAAAAATTATCGTAAACTAGGTTAGTGGATAATTCGGCAGCAAAAGTTATTCTAGAAAAATCAGTGCACAATAATTTTAGAAAACCAAACATTTAGTGAAAAAACTATTTTGTGGGGAACAAATAAAAGTGTTGCACTAAATATGGTAAAATGTTACACATTGCTATTTGTATTATTATAAAATCCATTCATTAAAAACATTCATGAATGTATTTATATATAAGTATATACTATAAAATTAAAATACATTTCTTTTAAATGTATAGCATATTTTTTAATAAGGCAACAACATATGATAGATACGATAGGACAAAACAAATACAGTGCAGCACGAACTGTTTTTATACAGTCAACCCTCTATGGTTTTATATATAAGTTATGCCATTTTACAAACATATATAATGTTTGTAAAATGGTACAGCTTTTTAAATATCTCAAAGTACACTCTTAATATCAGTGAGTCAAGCATTATAATATGATAATCAAGTATTTAATAATAAAAGTTTAGTAATTAGAATTAAAACTTGGTAACCATGAACTTAGGACTGGTGCTGGTGCTTTTTTTGGTCATTCAGTGTTCCTGTAAAAAAAAAAACGAACAGTGATACTGATAAGATATTATTATTATTATTATTATTATTATTATACAAATTCTACTAATAAGAACAATATAAAAACGCACTAAGGATTAATGAGCTACTGGATTCATGAATATTAATCAGGTTGTGTGCGTTTATATCGTTTACATGTAGCGCATCAATGCTGCATGTTATGTAAGACTCTCGCTCGCTCTCACTCTTTGCGCGTGTGAGAGAAATCGTCAGCGAGTCGTGCGCCTTCACACTAGAGATTACGTTACACCAAATACACAAACACAGGTGTGCTGCGCATCCATTCAAATGAACTGAAAAACATCACAGGTCGCTTGACGGAGAGTGAAACTCTGAAGTGCTCAGTAAGAGTGTTCTGTGAGTGAAAATATATGTGCTAATCATATACTCGGCCTCCAACTCACACACTGGCGAGTAAAATCTGAGAATTGATTAGCCATTGGCTAATATTAGACATCATTTAGTCGCCCAGAGTGAAGATTTAGTCGCAATGTAGAGGGTTGACAGTCTATGTATGAGCACGAAGCGCATTGTAAGCGCTTCGTGTTAAAAACGGCAAAGCACAAAGGGAAGAGAAATTAATGCGTAGTGTATTATATCTGTGCAACAGTTATTGAGCCTTTCTTTTAACAGTTTTAAATTTCAGTTACTGTGCACGTTAAAAACAATTTATAGTCTTTTCTATGCCCGTGTTTTGTTCTCACAGACACCCGGTAGCAAGTAACAAAACAACATTAAACTCCGGCAAGAAGATAAAGTCCTTTTTGCAAATCATAGACATGTATTTACAAATCAAGTATAATGGGAACACAGAATGATCTTGGAGAGAGCTTTACCGAGCTGACTGCTGTAACCGAACGCTACCAGGGTTTAACTTTAAAGGCTGAACGAATGACTGACAGCCACAGCGGAGAAAAGAGTTTGTGTGAACTTTAATGTAAGGACTTAAATATTCATATGTAGCTCACATTAAGCTATCGTATGGCTTCAGAAGTAACACAGAATAATTCACACAATCGAAAAAAAAACAACTATTCTCGGATTTGGATCGGCTCTCTCTGACCGATACCCGATCCGAGAAAAATGGCAGTATCGGAGCCGATGGAGTTTTTTTTTTCTTTTTCTCAAATACAGGCTTTTCCTCTTTATTGCCTGTCTGAAGACCAGTTTGGGCTGTATAAAGCTCTCTGTAGAGCTCTCTGATTCAGTTCCTTCTCAGCAACCATCTACAATGTTAATAATTTGGGTAGTTCATACTGCAAAAAGAGCTGCTCTCTCTTCCAAACAGGTTTTGCATTTGAAGTGTTTGGTTAAACACTGAAAGATGAACGCGAGCAGTGTGTTTTGAATAAATCTGTGAGCTAATCCATGAAAGGATTCAAATTCTGATGTTCTTAGTCTTCTGCAGAGACAGACCTTTGAGTATTGGTATAAAGTCTAATCCATTTTGTAGCATATTTTGGCCAAGAACGACACACTTGGATGGTAAAAGATCATCATAACTGACATGAAAAGCAACCGACCACAGTTTGTTTTGCTTTTATCATTCAGCTAATTTTTACATTCAAATCACTACTGATTATTTCATACAATCAACATCTTTTTTTTTTTTTTCATTTTCCATTTTAGTTTCTGTTAATAATAATAACCCTAATCGAATCTGCCAATTTAAGTCAGCTCTTGCCATTTTTATGAGAAAGCTGGCATGCATCTCTATTTCTCCTTCCTCTCCCCAGTGCAGCTCAATTTTCCTGTGCACCTTTTAAATCAGTGACGGATCAGGAGAATGATGCAGTTTGGCTAGAGGCATCCATCTAATGAGAATTCAGTCTTCCCATAATTTTAATAAAGTCTCTTGTTCCAGGCCGCACACATTCTCCCGCGTGTCGTTTCGGCGTAAGGCGGCACACGGCCGTAGGGCACTGTGCATTCTTTATGTGTTTGTTTGTGAGTGTGTCTTTTATGACTCTTCACCTACTCCAAAGGCAAGAAGCTTTGGAGGAATCATTACACTTTTACATTTCCCCAGGAGTCCCCTGTGCAGCTCCATACTGTGGAGTCTGATCTAAACTCGCTCTCAATTCTTCAGTTGACACAGGACCGAGAACAGATTTTGCATTTCATTACTCATTGCTCATTATGGTCCCAAAATGTTGAATTCAAGTAAAACACAAAGGAGGGTCGGTCAGGAATAGACTTTAAAGGGCAGCTTATATGAACAATGCAATGCAGGATATGACTTCACTTCCTGTGCAGTGTTATTGACCTTATAGGGTCTCTGGGGGCTAATGAACCAAATACCAAGATCAGAGATGAGTCTGGCCGTTTTGATGACATCATTCATTCTTTGTGAGATGCTTGCTGTTCCCATTAGTGAGAAGATCGTGGCTTGGGGTGGAGAATGGACTCTCATGCTAATATTCTTTGTTTCATGCCATTAAAACTCATTAACTTGTTTCTCTGGTATTGTAAATGGTATTTATCTCAAATGGATTGCGTTCAGTCTACATTTAGAACATTGTTTATTGTTTATTGAAGCTGTGTAGTGAGCTAGATTTTGATTTGGAGAAAGAAATATGATTCTTGCAATGAAATATCATGAGTGTGTCTTCACCAGTCCAATATTACTGGATATGTCAGTGCAGTTACTTTTAATATACAGCCCAAACAGTTGTAGAGACTGTCCAAAACTTGCCAGTATGATACTAGAGTGTCGTGGGTGGTTAGTAGGTGGTTGTTTACCAGCCCAACGTCTCTGTGGCATTCTAGTACTCAGATATGACACGAGCCCCTACAATGTAAGTTTTATAAGATTTTTCAACAGAAGAAAGTAAGTTATACAGGTTTGAAACAACACGAGGGTGAATAACTGATGACAGAATACAAACAAGATGCACAGTTTTTTTCTTGATTCACAAGGAATCACATTTTAAGTATACTGTATATATTTTTTTCCCAAAGATAAGTGTATAGGATTGGTTCAGAATAATTTATTTGATGGTGACATTGTAGCCTATGAAGAATTACAGTGTAGTGATCCATTGGTTTTGAACACTTCATCTCTTTCTCTTGCTCTCTTAATGTTTATGAACGGTTCTCACTGGCAGAAGACACCATCTTATTTGTCTTTTCCTCAACCCGTATGTTATTTGTGTCTGGGGAACATTAGCCTCTGGCTCAGTACGGCTCCTGCGGAATATTAAAGACCTGCATGTGGCACGCGTGCACTACCCATCCTACCACAGCGCCTTTATTTTCCAGTCATTTAACTTGAGACCCATATAGAAGCCTATTCATTCAAAATTGTTTATTTGAGTTCAGGAAACATTTTCTGACATGGCTTACTCAGCAGCTGGCTTCAGATTGTCCCAGTTGATGATTTGGTTTTATAATATTGTTGATATTGTCAACTAAAACTGTTAAATCTTTTTTGGTAGCTGAAACAAAGCTGGAATAAAATAAAATATAAATATTAGATGAAAAACATAAACTTAAAAAGAAAAACAAGTAAATATAAATATTGCATTGGAAATAAGTGACTAAAATGACAAACTGAAATTTGAATTTAAAGCCGTTTAAAAGATAAAGACTAATAATAATGACATAACTGCAGAAATTGCTTAAATTTAATTAAAAAGAAAAGCTGAAAATAAATATTAAGAAATGTTAATAATATTATAAATTATTAATATTAACAACAATACTATGATACTTGCAGTACTGTAGCTTTTTTTTAAAAGTGAAGGCCAAGTGCATAAAGCACGATTTATTAACCGCTTCAATTGTGTTACTTTTTTCCATATTTTTCAGCCATGGTAATTAAATATGGTAAAATGTGCATGCTTAGTGGTAGCTAAAAAGCATGAAAAAACAGCCAAAATATTTAATAAAAAGTCACGCAAGGAGGGAGGGATGTGTATAACTTTGTGAATGACAGGTGTTTTAGATCTCTGGAAACCCCTTTGCGGATTTCTGCATGTGCATATTATGTAAGGGCCTTACAATGTGTGAACTAATTGTAACTTTTCACCTTGTCACTTTTCAGTGTTGCCGTGGGAGTTGGTTTCTATGGAAACAGTGAAATCAATGATGGGGTGTACCAGCTGACCTATTCTCTCTATAATGTCAATCACACACTGGCGGGAGTGGACAGTTTGGTAAGTACAAATATAGCAGCGCTGACTATAAATAACACACTGAGACTGTTTTTGACTCCCTGACCAACTTTAGTCTTGACTGATTTCAGCTGAGTAGTCTCCCAATAGAATAGTGTCCCAATAGTCTTGCAGACTTCTCCCAAGCAACTTTACTCCCTCTAAAGGCTCTAACATTATCTCTTTTCCCTCCCCGCAAATAGTTCTACACTTTCTATCAAAGCATTCTTTCCAACCAAACCTCAGCCAGATGGTCCTTATATCCAGTTCAGTTGCCTGCTCCTGTTAAATCTTTTTTTTTTTTTGCCAATCGGCACTGCTAAAATTTCATGGGATCCCCACTGAGTGCATGATTGATTTTCTGACATCCCTTTGCAATAGCAAGGACACCGTTGAAGATATATGCTGCTATGTGCAACTGCTCAATGTCTCTGGAAAGATGTAAATGACAAGGGGTGTATTTGTGTGTGTTAGAAAATGCATACACACTCTAGTGTGTTTCTGTGATATGGAGTTGTTGGAGAAAATACCTCAAATTGGTTTTTACAGCCTTTTATGTTTGTGCAGTTATGAAGGCCTCTTTTCCCTTTCGTCATTGTCCCCTGAAGGCTGGGGCATGAATAAAACCTTATTCATGTATTGTCAGCCATACCTATTTATATCCGTCTTCATTTTCTGATTCAAATGCGTGGAGCTGACAGTGACACTAAGACGCTTTAATCCTGCTTCACGCACCAATTTCATGCACTTGGTAGGGCCTTTCACGCCTCTGGTTGTGAGTTTTAGCTATTTAATTGCATGGCAGACTGAAAGCCTGCAAAAGCAGTGATTAGTTCACATTTCCCCTCATTAAAGTGTGTAATTTCAGCTACAAAAATAATAATTAATAATTTGTTTTCAAACAGGTTTCCTGAAAACCCCTCTCTCTATCTATCTATCTATCGCTCTATCATTCTATCTATCATTTTATCATTCTGCCTTTTAGTTGTTCTATCATTCTGTTTGTCTGTATGTCGTTCTTTTGTTCTTTCCATCCATTCATCGTTCTGTCGTTCCATCCATCATTTAGTCTGTTCCTCCATCCATCCATCCATCCATCCATTCATCCATCCTTTATTTAGTTCGTTCATCCATACATTCATCCATCCATCAATGCATCATTCTGTCATTCTGTCTGTGCATCATTCTGTCCATCTATCGTTCTGTCGTCTGTCTGTCTATCTGTTCATACATCCATCCATCCGTCTGTCCATCTACTGTTCTGTCGTCCATCCGACCGTCCGTCCATCCATCCATCATTCTGTAGTTCCATCACTCTGTCCGTCCATTTTTCTGTTTGTCCATCATCCGTCATTCAGTCCATCCTTTCATCCTTCCTTTCATCCATCATTCTATCATTCTGTCTGTGCATCGTTCTATCTGTCCATCCATCATTCTGTCTGTCTATCATTCTGTTGTCCGTTCATCCATTCATCTGTGTGTGCATCCATCCATCCATCGTTTCATCTACTGTTCTGTCATCTGTCCATCCATCCATTGTTCTGTCTGTCCATCCATCCATCCATCCACTGATCCATCTTTCTATCTATCCGTTGCTCTATCACATCTGTCATTCCATCACTCTATCTACCTCTCTGTTGCTCCCTCAATCTATCTATTGTTCCATCCGTCTCTCCACAATTACATACAGCTGCTATTATAAGATGTTGTATGAAGAGTACAATTTGAGTCACCCCTGTTAGTAAAACAGTCGTCATTCCCAGATACTGTCAGTATGAGGTCCACTGGACATTATCCCAACTCTAGTGATGACATCATTAACCCAAACCTAACCTTATATTTATTTTCCAAGTGAGTAGCTGATGACAAATGTATTCACTTAACTTACACAAAAAATTGTGTAAGTTTGAGTGCAAACATCTCTCAAGCTATACATCAATAATCCACAGCTGTTCAGCTCACTTACACCTGTTGTAAGAGCCTTCAGGGAAATGTTGATGCTGTGGTTCTGAACTGAACGGAGACTGAAGGCGCTCCGAGCATCTGCCCGCTTACACCGCTGAGGAGTTGAGGATTAACTCCTCATCTGCACTAATGGAGATTAATGCGTCTGTTTCTGTCTCACTCTGAATTATGAAGCACACACTTATCGGAGGTCAACTTGATTCCCTCAACACACTCTATGAGTCATCACAAGCCAAAAGGCAGAACTGACCTAGGAACCGCTCTTTCGGGGAAAAATCAGCTGTAATTTTCAGTAGCAGTCTGCCTCAGAGAGATAAGAGCACGTTGTTGTGAAAAAAAATGATGTAATGGTGCTCAGAAGGACTAGAGATGTTTTTGATCTCCAGGTCATGACCTCAGATTAATGTCAGCTAGCTTCAAGAATCATCAATATATTTATCTAAGCTTGCCATTAAGTAGAAGAGACCTTCCATTCTTGAAATGCTCCCTAGAGACCAGGTCCTTCAAATGGTACAAAGTGTCCACTGTCTGAAAACCCAGCATGCAATGCCCATAATTAGCCATGAACCCTGTGACAAAGGCTTTGATGAAGTCACTTGTGGAAATCTTTGACTTCCTGATTGAGGCTCTTCAATGGCTCTGCCTGCCTAAAAACAATGATTTAATTTGGCATCCATTGCACACAGATGCTCGTTCTTTCTCACACACACACATGCACACACACTCTTTTTGTTTGAAAGCACTGGGCTGCCCTTTCAAAAGAGTCAAGAGAAGGAATAGCAGGACTTGTTTTTTGCAGGGGTGTTGAGCGGTGACTGCTTGGTTTTCGGGTTTATTGGTTCTGGGCCATAAGGTCTCTTGTTCACCTCCTCTCAGGGCCCCCTCTGTGCTTGCAAATGAACTGTGTGGCTTCCTGCGCGGATCTGTTTTGTGTTCGCAGAGGCACCCAGGGATTAACAAGGACATAAATTACTTGGTTTGAGTTATAGGAGAACCATAATGCTGTAGATACATTGTGGGGCAACTTGTTTGTACGTGTTTTATGTTGTATGCACTTTATAAAATGTATATAAAATTAATTGTTTATTTAATAATTAAATGATATTTTACTGTATTATGGATAATTATTTATATTTATAATCATTATTATTATTAATTCTCAATATTGTAATTTTACATAATATTTTTATTTTCATCTTTTATTCAAAGATATTATTCTAAAATCTATGTCAATAAACAACATGGTCATTGTGACAACTTACCCCACGGAGTGTGATGACATGCTTTCTGTTTAATGTAACTGTATTTATTTTCCAGGTAATAATTCTGAAAATGTCCAATACTTTTGTAGCCAATACAGGATAAAAATTTTTTATCAGGGTGGATACTGGATATGATATTACAGAATGTCAACCCAGAGCTCTGTTGTTCTATAAATACCTCTGTTCTCTGACATGATGCAGAACACTGGGTCATTTTGTACCATCCTCTCAGCTTGCGAAGGACACTTTTTTTTTTTTTTTACGCTTTGACCAGAATGTGGACATTTTCTGGACTCAAGCCAGCTGCTTAACCATTACGATGTTTTCATTGAGTGTAACCTTATCCAGAGTTTAGATTTTGAGTGAGAAGTAATTAGTGAAATGTTTGACAGCATAGATTAAAGTGTCACATTTGTGGACATTTCAGTTTAGGCGAAAGGCTGCAGAATGACTCGCTCAAGAAAACCTAGAGGAAAATAGTTTGAAGGCAGAGTCTGTTTGAAAGGGTTGTGATTTATAGACTACCTTTATTTTCAATCTGTGGAATGGAGGTTGACTGAGCTCTCGATCAGGCTGGGCTCCAGGTGCAGGAGTATGAGCCACTTCAGTGCTCTATTGAGACTGCTGTCGGCCCCCAGTCCTTCTATGTCCCCTCCTGACCATTCAGGGCAGACAAAACGGAGTCACAGGTGAATGCTAATTTGCTGGCTTAGCTACTAAACTGTTAGTAGAATTGTTAACAATGATGTTTTTCCCTCTCTCTCTCTCTCTCGTCCTTTCTGATCTCTTTCTATTCCTTTTTCTTTTTTTTTCTTCTTCTTTTCCTTTTCTGCTTGTTTTCCTTTTTGCCTGGCAATGTGCAAATGACTGCCAATATTCTAATATTTAGACTATGTTTAATAGGGTGAAACATTGGAAATGTGTTAAAGGTGCAAGAATGCATGTTCTTCTGCAGAGTTTTGAAAGTTTTTGCGAGTGGAAAAGTTGTGGGATCCTTACCATTTCAAACAACCCAAAAACTCATTGAAAGTCTCTCCCAGGAAAATACCCACAATCCTCCTGATATTCTTCAAACACATCAGT
Organism: Sinocyclocheilus grahami; assembly: GCF_001515645.1. NCBI lineage: Eukaryota > Metazoa > Chordata > Actinopteri > Cypriniformes > Cyprinidae > Sinocyclocheilus > Sinocyclocheilus grahami. The sequence continues at coordinate 198,980 of NW_015505950.1, forward strand.
TAACTGCAAGAGAAAATTGATAGAAAGTAATAAAGGAGCTGAGAGCTGTTTATCCATCACCCACGAGGCAGTTAATCAAACGTTCGTCGAAGGTGAATTTGAAGACAAAGTGAATTTGATTGTTGTTCCTGAGATTGGTTTTTCCTTTCAATGTCAGGTTCTGAACTCTAAAAAGCTCAAGTTTCAACCCACCACTGCTTGTAAGAGTCACATCTGATCTTTATTTTACTACTACCTTGCAGTCTTTGTTCCACTGTTGGTCTTTATATGTTCATTTCTGGTTCTCAGTAACTATATTGAGAACCTCTGAACTAGTTCTACCAACAAACCCCCAGACATTCCCACAGCCATTATTAGAAGACCTGTAAGCAGTAAGGTCATCATTCCCTTTTTTGTAGTCTCTCTCTCTCCCTTCTCATTTTTTGTCTTACTGTTTTTTTCCTCCACAATTTTAATGGAGAAATAGAAAATCATATCTGGATATAGAGCAGGCAGCACCACTTAGTGCTTGTGTTCCATTTCACGCTTCAACTCTCCCATTCAAATTTAATTGCAGAAGCTCAGCGCCTACAGAAACCAGAGACAATCAATTAGAGCCGCAGCGCTGGGAGAAAAATCTCGGTCTCGTATCTTAACCACTTCCTCACATATGCATTACAGTTGTGACTTAAGAAACAAAGCTCATGATGTCTAGCGTTTGTTCATTAGCTGGATTATTGGATTATGTTCAGCTGAGATATTAAACCCCACTGAGGAGGGCCACACAATAAACTTTGATATTCCCAAGAAACTTACAAAATGTTTCTCAAAATCACCCTCAGATCTTGGTGTTTTTGGTGTTTCATGAAGATGAAAGGATTCAGGAGAGTGCAGTGCTGATGTGAGATTAAAGATTCCATGAAAAGCGAATCCGGTCAAACTAGATAATCAATGTGGAACTGAGTTTCTCACAGCTTTGGGTATGAGATCACTTCGCTCTCGAGTAGTGATGTCACAACCTAAAGCAAACTGCTGGGAATTGAGTCTGGGCCACGAGTATTTGATTTCAGGATGTAAAGCATTTGCCTGGGAATCCCCTGATTCTGTGCTGTTTTTAGCCATTATTGAGCTTTAAATATGCTGCATGTACTGTGTGTACATGCACACATCTGGCCTCATCTCATCTGTTTTCTAACACAACACACTCTATTTAATGGGTGGGTCTATTAGAATGGATGAGGGAACACAAATCGGCTAGTTCTTCGTGGCTGTTCACACAGAAAACAGCTCTTTTTAGAGCTCATGCAGTACTTTCTCAATAACCTAATTTGGGATATCGAATACGAGAACATGTAAAGAAGGACATCATGTGTCTTCGTGTTCTTGTTTATTCTGCATTTAATGTGCACGTCAGCCAGCTAAACAGATTTAGTGATGTTAAATTAACTCTAAAAGCTTTTCAATTACTTATTTTAAATTGATTATTTGAAAACGTGGTCTTAATGTTTTCAATATTGAAAAATGCTCAACCTGAAATAGTTTGAAAGAAGTCTGTTATGCTCACCAAGGCTACGTTTATTTAATCAAAAACTATAATGTGAAATATTATTACAGTTTAAAATAACTGTTTTCTATTTTAATATATTTTAAAATGTAATTTATTCTTGTGATTGCAAAGGTGAATTTTTAACATTATTCCAGCCTTCAGTGTGACATGATCCTTTAGAAAATATTTTAATATGCTGATTTGGTGCTCAAGAAACTTGATTCTTTGATGAATAGAAAGTTAAAAAGAAGAGCGTTTATTTGAAATTGTTAAAAGTCTTTACTGTCACTTTTGAGCAAATAATGCATCCTTACTGAATAATGGTACCAGTTTCTTTCAAAAAAATAATAATCTTACTGACTCCAATTTTTTAATGGTAGAATATGTCATTATAAACCCATCACAGTATGTCTGTGTGCACTAACAGTGTTATTCTCTCACAGATCACTGGTAATGTGGGAGGCATGCAGAGCGGCCTGAACGAGCACTTGTCTCGACTGGGTGAGATCTTTGCAGCACGAGGAGACTTTGTGCAGACACTGCAGTTCATGCAACAGATGTCAGAAAACATCATTAAGCAGCTGCTTGGGCTTCCTGACTGGGAAAAGGCAAAAGTAGACCTGGCCGCCATAGCTGATCAGACAGCATATGTGGAATATTACAGGTAATGATGAGAGCTGCCACCATGAATCTTTCCATAATGTACCTCTCCTGCAATAGGCCTACATTTTTAGTGCAATGCAGGTTTATTTGTAGCAGGCAAAAACATTATGAAATATTGCATCCTTGACTTTTCATATTCCTCTAAGTGTGGTTGAGTGAAGCACCATAGTAGTCCATCAGCGGCTAATGCATGACTTCATGTGTGTACAGTCTGTTTCATAGTTGCATTTAAAGCCATTTCCTCGTGTTAGACACTATAGATCACACGTTATTTACTGCCGCAGCTTCACCGCTGGTCATCCATCAAAACATCCGCCAGTACCGCATACATATTCCTGTCATTATTCCACATTGCAGATGGCAGGTTGAAGTGATGATGTCACAGTTCTTTAGTTTAGGTTGCCAGAAAAGTTCATCTTTGATAGGAAGCATATTAATATAGCTGACATGCGATAGTGATAATGTGGGTGTGCATGTGTCTGAGAGCAGTTTATAGGAAGAGACACGTTCATCTATTTCCCTCTGACAGGGTTTCAGCGTATAAAATATTAATACCTATAGAAGTTGTTCATCTATTATGAATTATTTCCAGAGACGAAGAGCTCTCTGGAGTGGTCTAGGCAGAACACACACACTAACAAGAAGATCTTATCTCTTAGCGATTGCGCTTTTGTAGCTCAGGAAAGTCTCAGTCATGTTTTACTTAAGTATATAACTTGAAATGCAACCTAAAATTTATGAGGAGAAATAAAAAATTACACAAATGGAACAATTGTTGGCATGAAAAATTAGTATAATGTGGATGTGGATAGCATAGCTCTGATAATAACTTGGTCTTTCGAGAATCTGATGTGATAAGAGAAATGTTTCCTATTTTTATGTTTTTATTTTGTTTTCTTGGTATCGTGTCAGATTTGAGAACAGTTTGAGATGCTGTTAAGATATTTCTGAGACTCTAGAGGAGATGTTTTTGAGACTGGGATTGTTTTTCCCCAAGAGGAAAATCTGAAGCAAGTCTGTGTGAAACATCTGAGAAATTAAAGAGATTTCGTTTGTCATTTTTCTTTTAGATGGATACACAAACACACTCTTGCTTCATACCCTGTTTATTTTTCACACATATCTTGATTAACAGTTTCTAAACTTGGCAGTATATTGTGTGAATTATTGTCAGCATCTCTGATCACGTCATTTGATGTGTATTCATTAACTGCTTATAAAAGTCTTCATCTGCTGTTTTTTCTTTCTTCTGAAGATGGTTGATATACCTCCTGATACTGATCTTGGATCTGGTCATCTGTCTTGCTGCTTGTTTGGGCCTGGCCAAACAGTCCCGCTGGCTGCTCACTACGTGAGTACAAACATGACATTACACTGGGTTATCATGAGATGATGAATACTGGAATTAAAGACAAAGATATAAAAAGAAAGTAGCCTCAGATTTTTAAATGAGTCATATTGCCCTGATTTTCTTGAAAATACAAGTTCATTGTCCCATCAAGATTTCCTATAATGCTCAGAAAACATCCTAACCAAGACCGTTTTTTTTTAAAAATAAGCAAAAACTGCAGTCAGAAACCAAAAACGTTTAATTTAAACTTGGCTAACTTTATCTGTAAGAGAAACTTTATCTCAGCGAAGAAAACAATAATAAAAAATTTATGATTTGACCCCCTTTAATATGTTACGACATAAGATTGAATAGAAAGAAGTTAATTAAAAGAAGGATCAAAGAGAAAAGAAAAGCAAAATGTTCTCCTCGTTCTCTAAGGATTGGCTTTTAATGCTGTTCACCTGAAAAAAAACTATGTTTTTCATTAGAGTTCTCGTCTAAATGATAAATTAAAAAGTAGTGCTGTCAAACGATTAATCGCGATTAATCGCATCCAAAATAAAAGTTTTTGTTCACATAGTATATGTGTGTGTACTGTGTATATTTATTATGTATATATAAATACACACCCATGCATGTATATATTTAAGAAAAATGTTACGTAATTTTTATTTTGGATGCGATTAATCACGATTAATAGTTTGACAGCACTATTAAAAAGGAAACCAATAGCTTAGATGTGAGTAATTGTTTAATTTATCAGCTGGATTTTACTGCATGGTATTTCCTAAAGTAGAAAGTGTGTCATTTAGCAGCACAGTGGATTTCTGTATAGAACAGTTGCTGTCATGTTCAGTATAAAGTGAAGCGTTGGAAGTGTTCTGCAGTCTTATGGAAGTAAAGGGACTGTGTTATCAGAGATATCCTAAATTGAGGTCACTGATTGTTATATATAGTACAAACCCTTCGTTTATAAAGATTCATAGGCGACAAAATCTGTAGAACAGGCTCTGTTGGGTACTGTCTACCCAAATTTCTCTCACACACAAAGCACAAACTGTGTTATGCTTATGCATGGCTGAATCTCATGAAAACATGGTCACATTTCAGCCCCAAAATAGTAATTAATTTTTTGAATAAAGAGAATAAATTTTTTTTCATAATTCAGAACCCAGATTTGACATTGGACATCAACATTGGCAACCCAACATAGTATCGTAATTGTCAATCGTGTTTTGTATGGTGTGTGTGTGCAGGATGATGGTCTGCGGTGTTCTGACTCTGATATTGAGTTGGGCATCTCTCGGAGCTGATGTGGCCACTGCAGTGGTAAGTACAAACCAACAAGCCTGTTATTCAATCAGTGATTCTGTTCAGGTCATTATCTGAGATATGGAGAATTCAAGACAAACGCATCAGTATTTTCATTCAGAACACTTCATGTGATTACATATAATTGTGTATTTGAATGTGATGTTATTTGGTTTTTATATGCACTTGAGGTGGGTCACAGTCAGTCCTTCGCTATCGAAAGCTTGTTTATGTGGCAGAACATGACAAATAATAGTCAACTACTGTCTGCTTGCCTGAAGGAGGTGATAACAGTCCAATTTATTGCGTTTGATGTGAGTGTGTGTACAATCAAAAATACTGTGGTTTATGTGTTTATTGGGAAAAGAGTTAAAAGTGGCAGATTTCATTAAACCACATCAATGAAGGAGGAAGAAATAAAAGAAAGGGTACGTATTGAATGGAGGTCCACCTTCAGTTAAAAAGACCCAATGGCTTTTTTGATTCAGACATTACTTCCACAACAGCATTTTGTTGACAATCTAGATGAAAGTCTAGTCTAGATGAAAGCAATTCAATTAATTCAGATTAAATCAAATGAATTGCATTGTTCATAGTTTTTTTTTTTTGCTTTTTTTTTTTTTATTACTTTAGGCTTTTCATTTAGTTTCAGAATTGAGCTAAGAGAGCTTCCCTGTAGAGTCGTGGGAAAATCAGTTTTTGCCAAAGTTTTATGGCAGAGTGTGATTCATTTAACTTTTATATCCCCTCTATTTTCTCTTACAAACTATTTCACTCACTCACCCACTTATTCTCCTACTCATAACTGTAACTGGCAGGTTATGAATGCAGTTTAACAGATACCCACAAATCAATTATATCCATCAAAAAAGCAAACAGTATGGAAGAATCAATATAGCCTGTCAGTGGAACTTGTATCTAAAGTGCTGAAAAAGAGGCTTTTCTGTGTAGAAAAATTTTCATTCCAAATTTATTTCCAAATACATGAGTGTTTTCTGCACAGCTGTTCTCTCACTACTGAAGGTACACATTCCACAGCAAAAAATAAATATAATATAATACGTGACCCTGGACCACAAAACCAGTCTTAAAGGGTTAGTTCACCCCAAAATGAAAATTAGGCTGCATTTTACTCACCCCCTATGCACCCCCATGCAGGTGTATATGACTTTCTTCTTTCAGACGAATCCAGTCGGAGTTATATAAAAAAATGTCTTTGATCTTTCAAGCTCTATCGTTGCACTCAGCGGGTGTTGCATTGCTTCTGTCCAAAAGACGTGAAATAAAAAGCACCTTTCCATTAAAAAAAGTGTCTCACACAGCTCCGGGGGGTGAACAAAGGCCTCCTGTAGCGAATCGATGCGTTTTTGTAAGAAAAATATCCATATTCAAAACGTAATAATCACTTGAATCTAGCTTGCGCTCACTGTTGTAAAACGGAAGCAGTTCCGGGGGAATTACGTATGAGGTCAGCTTTGCGCATATTTGCGCAATATTGCACTATACAATAGCCAAAAATACATTGTATGGGTCAAAAATCATTAGGATATTAAGTAAAGATCATGTTCCATGAAGATATTTTGTAAATATCCTACCATAAATATATCAAAACTTAATTTTTGATTAATAATATGCATTCCTAAGTACTTCATTTGGACAACTTTAAAGACGATTTTCTCAATATTTCGATTTTTTTGCACCCTCAGATTCCAGATTTTCAAATATTTGTATCTCGACCAAATATTTGCCTATCCTAACAAACCATACATCAATGGAAAGCTTATTTATTCAGCTTTCAGATGATGTATACATCTCAATTTTGAAAAATTGACACTTAAGACTGGTTTTGCGGTCCAGGATCACATACAATACAATATAATATGTATTGTCGCCGCCACACGCTCGCGTCATGATACTGTTGTGAACGCGTGTCCACAAGTGATGCAGTAGAGACGAAAATGTGGAATAAAGTCATTATTTTTGTTTTATTTGTGCAAAAAAGTATTCTCGTAGCTTCGTAACTTTACAGTTGAACCACTGATGTCACATGGACTGCTTTGTCAATCATCTTGATACGTTTCAAACAACACAAGGGTGAGTAATTAATGACATAATTTTTGGGTGAACTAACCCTTTAAGAGAGAAATGTAGATGCGTCACCTCTTCAGCATCAGTGGACACGCTCAGTTCTCTGTAATGAACTCATCTTTCCTGCAGGCGTAAGACACAGACACACAGGGCTTTGATCCTGTCTTCACGGCTAATGAATTAATGCATAACAGAAGGTATTGAGCCTCAGGAGTTCAACAGGATGTGGATTTGACTTTAAACTTCCATGCTCTGAGACCGGATGAGGGGAATGTTTTAAAGTTGATGGAAGTGGATCACTGCAGAAAAAAATAAATGCTTCTGATGGGTTGCCGTATGATAATGGCTGAGAAATTTTAAATATTGAAGGCAGAAGAATAATTGACATGGTGGACTTGTGAAATGAGGAGGCAAAGTCGGAGTTAGTTGTCAATATTACCACTTATTTTATTATTTTGTATTATTTTTCAACACTTATGTTGCTGCTTTTCTGTGCTGTCACTTGTATTCTGATCTGAATTGTTTTGAGTTTTCTTGCCTTGTAAGAGAAATTGCTCCTGGTAGAATGGTACAATGATGTCATCACTGAATGCAAATGTATTGTTGACAGAAAATAAATGTGTTCCTTTCACAGCCTGGGGATGTTTATGTGCAAACTATATGTGAGAGTGTGTGCGTGGTGTTTCTGCATGTCTATTTTTTCCTTAGACAGACATTATAGCATAATGTCTGCATCCCTTCCTGTTGCCTATACAGTATGTTTAGAGTCTGCGTGATGACTCGTGTCGTATGTTCCTTCCTGTCTAACAGATAGCTGTTTATTATGGCCCATACGTTTATTCTACAAGCCTACAGTATATGAGTGTGTTTGCAGCCGTGTGTGCTTCCTGTGTCGATTTATCCCTTCACCTATTGCCTCAAACATCCTGCAGTAACAGAAGTGTGTTTAGTTGAAATACAATTATACAACAGTATATTTATTCTTGAACATGTATACACTATCGTTCAAACGTTTGGGGTTAGTAAGATCTTTTTTTTTTATAAAAATTAATACTTTTATACAGCAAAAAATAAACTATTTAAAAACTGATATTAAAAAGTTGTGCAAGTTTTGCACTTGATCAAAAAATCCTGAAAAAAAGTATTACATTTTGAGTAAGAGTTATTATAGAAAGAATTATTGTGAATTGTAATAATATTTCACGATATTACTGTTTTTACGGTATTTGTAATAAAATAACACACTTAAAAACATGCAAAAAAACAAAAAAAAAATATTTCAGACATCAAACTTTTGAATGGTAGTGTATTTCATATTTATATTTAATTTATTGCAGGTTTTTTACTTTTTTGTGTGTTTTATGCTCTAGGGCACAAGTGATTTCTGTGTTGCACCAGACAAATTTCTGATGAACCAAACAAAAGATGTGATGAGCTCAGGTGAGTGTATCTCTTATTCTGAATGTATGTACTGTACGTTTGGAGAAAAACAGACATGGACACATATATACGCACACACACACTGTCATCTCTATATTCACTGTAATCTCATATTAGGAATGGGGATTATAGTTCTTCAGTGAACAAATTTGCATGAAATGGCATTTTTACACTATCAAGTGCTTGAATAGTTTAAAGGGTTAATCTGAGAGACCTTTAATCCTGCTCTATAATCACTGTGACTGAATACATCGGTAAAATGGCCATTCCTTTGATTACGTAACTTTAATCCTGTTCTCAGCCATAATATGTTCCTGCACTACCAGACAGACAGAAGCTCCCTCAGGTGCATGAGGACAGAGCCTCCCAAAGGAAAATGTCATTCCTCAGAGGCTGCTTTTCCATAGCGCGCAAGACTTAGAGTATTTCACTCAAAAATGAAAATAGCACCACAGCCTGAATGGTTAAAAGTGGCTGCTATACATCTGTGTAGTATAGTGGATGTCATCCATCAGAAGATTAATTTAATCTTAGTTATGACTAGATTTTGAAGACATGTCACTTTTCTTTTCTATTGTCTATATGTCATGCTGTTCATAATGCAATCTTTCTTGTTGTTTCTTCTTTTCTAGATATTGTGCATTATTACCTGTACTGCAGCCAGACGCTCCCCAACCCGTTTCAGCAGGTCTCAGGTGCATGAGGACAGAGCCTCCCAAAGGAAAATGTCATTCCTCAGAGGCTGCTTTTCCATAGCGCGCAAGACTTAAAGGAGTATTTCACTCAAAAATGAAAATAGCACCACAGCCTGAATGGTTAAAAGTGGCTGCTATACATCTGTGTAGTATAGTGGATGTCATCCATCAGAAGATTAATTTAATTTTAGTTATGACTAGATTTTGAAGACATGTCACTTTTCTTTTCTATTGTCTATATGTCATGCTGTTCATAATGCAATCTTTCTTGTTGTTTCTTCTTTTCTAGATATTGTGCATTATTACCTGTACTGCAGCCAGACGCTCCCCAACCCGTTTCAGCAGGTACTATGTTTAATAGAAATGAGAACTTGCACTCTGTTCTTTAATTTCCTACTAAAAATTGTCTTCAGTAGAGATGTGAATCATAAGGAATCTAAGGATGCTATTTTGATTCTTGTTTTACTTAATACTAGGGTGACCATACGTCCTCTTTTTTCCGGATATGTCCTCATTTTTGACCTACAAAAATGCGTCCGGCCGGGATTTCGTAATCGCCCAAAATGTCCGGGATTCGGCTGTTTTCTTAATCCTGCTCCCGCTGAATCTCTGATCCCTGCTGCCTGCTCCCGCAACATGCGTTTCGCTCCCACGATTTTCATGTCCACTCCTTTAAACATTCTAATATTGTGTATAATTTTGGAGCATCAGGGAGCCGCTCTCAATATGCGGAGTATTTAAATCTACTTTCACTTTCAATTTCGATCGAATCACACGCACTCTGTGTAAAGGGATCTTACAAGATCAGATATTTGTCAATGAGTTCAGGATCTGTTGAGCAGCAAATACTCCAGCATGGTCTTGTCAGTCATCTCTCCTTATTCTCGATCTGTGATCAGTCAAATCTGACTTCTGCAGCTCTTGTTGGATGCAGGGTTGCCAAGTACGCGTGTTTTCCACAGAATTGGGATACTTTTAAACTGTTGACATGGGTTGATTTTCCCAAGTGGGTTAAAGGTTTGAAATATTGCATAAATTACATTTGACTGAAATGCTTGTATTGAAACATTTTGCATTCTACCTATGATAAAACTTTCATGGACTTCTACATTAACTGTTCCCTCCTGGTGGAATTATTATTTTTTTATTATTAAAGAACCATAAGTGAGTCATTGCACCATTAGTGAGTCTTTATGAACAATTTGTTAAAAATAAGCAGTTCATAGGGGTTGTTTGTTCACAACTTGGTTTATGATGGTTACATTTAATGTTTGTAGATCAGCAAGGGCAATGTAGTAGAGGAATGTTTATTTATTGTCTTTTGTATTATTTTCTCATCCCATTTCTTTCAAACTGCAACCCCACAATTCATAATGTATCTTTATCATTTTACTTAATACTGAATTCTAACAGTTCTTTTTGTAATTTAGAGAAAGAAAAATATTTTTTTAAAGTCAAATATGTATATTGAGTGAGTCATTACACTGCTTAAAATAGCTACACTGAACAAAATTATAAATGCAACACTTTTGTTTTTGCCTTTTATTGTGGCCAGCCTAAGGCACACCTGTGCAATAATCATGCTGTCTAATCAGCATCTTGATATGCCACACCTGTGAGGTGGATGGATTATCACAATTCATAATGTATCTTTTTCATTTTACTTAATACTGAATTCTAACAGTTCTTTTTGTAATTTAGAGAAAGAAAAATATTTTTAAGTCAAATATGTATATTGAGTGAGTCATTACACTGCTTAAAATAGCTACACTGAACAAAATTTTAAATGCAACACTTTTGTTTTTGCCTTTTATTGTGGCCAGCCTAAGGCACACCTGTGCAATAATCATGCTGTCTAATCAGCATCTTGATATGCCACACCTGTGAGGTGGATGGATTATCTCGGCAAAGGAGAAGTGCTCACTAACACAGATTTAGACAGATTTGTGAACAATATTTGAGAGAAATAGGCCTTTTGTGTACATAGAAAAAGTCTTAGATCTTTGAGTTCAGCTCATGAAAAATGGAGGCAAAAACAATAATTTTGTTCAGTATAATAACTTTTATTTTTAAACTGAATTTACCAGTTTTTTTTCATTTTGCTATATATTTGTATGTCAGCAAGAGCAATGCAATATAAAGATGTGTATTTATTTTCTTTGTATTATTGTTTCTCATCACATTCTTTTCAGAGTGCAAGCTCAAAATTCATAATTTGTATTTCATGACGTTATTGGTTCTTTAACAGCATCCTAACTTAAATGAAACCTCGTAAGTGACTAATTTGGGATTTATGCATAAACATGCATAAAACAAACAAACATTGGGTAAAATATGTAAAATACTAATTTTGAAATTAGATGAAATCATTTTTATAAATTTTAAATTCTGAATTAATTTATTAATTATAAGTACATTTGTAATAAATAAATAAAAATTCTCTCACTTTATCTTCCATCTAGGATGAGTTAATTTACTTGTCCCGTCACAATGCATTATGAGATTGTCTTATCTGTATATAGTCTGCATTGAAATGCTCTTTACATAATTTACATAGTTCAGTAGGTTTTAAAACGTCCACTTTGAATCTGTTCTCAATTCTCCAATCTAGCTATCAGTTACTGCGACTGACTTCAATCTCCCTCTCTCCCTCTCTCTCTGACTCTGTCTTTCTCCCTCACTTCTCCTGTCTCACTGCATCTCTCAGGGTTTTTAGGTCAGGCAGTAAAAGGCCAGTGTCCTATATCTCAGATTGCTGCAGTTCAGCTTGACCTGAATTTTGTGGGACAGCGCAATTCAATAATTTTGGATGTAATAGAGAGGAGATGTTGAATGATATTCCTTAGATAAAGTTCACTTACTTTATTATTTCTAAAATATTTCCTTTCTCACTCTGTCTTGAACTCTCACCCTCATTTTAGCTTTTCCTGTCTTGTTTTGACAGGAACCAGTCTGCGCTGTTTGGAGGAAACCCGCGCTATGAGAACGTGCCTCTGATCGGGAGGGGATCTCCTCCTCCTTCGGTGCGTTGTGCTCCAGAGGCCAGGCACTTCTCAAGACCCACACATACACTCATGTTGATACAATGACAATAATTCATACCAAAGATGAACCTTTTTCACAATCATTTTAAGGGTCAACATGAAATCAAAATTGGCCATAACAGTAGTGTACTTTTTTAGTACTTATGATGAGCACAGATGAGGTGCCAAATTGGTTTGGTTACCCACATTCTTTAAAATATTGTCTTTTATGTTCAACAGATGAAAGAAACGTCTGTTTGGAACAACTATCCCTTTAATTCTTCTATTTTTAATTCTGATGGTGCTATATTTGTAAATTGCACTTTGTTCTGTATTTTTAGTAATATAATTGCAGCCTTGGTTAGTATAGGAGAAAAATCTTACCGGCCCCAAACTTTTAAATAATTGTGTAAACAATGCTTCTCTTTCTTTCCACAGAGAAAGAGATTACGATGACATTGATGACGGGGACCCGTTTAACCCTCAGAGCCGGCGAATGGCGTCCCACCATTCACAGCAGGGCAACATGCACAGCTTCTGCAGCTACAGTAGCAGCATGGGCAGCCAGACCAGCCTGCACCCTCCAACACAGGCTTTGACCAACGCACCCCTGTCAGAATATAGGTAAGAGTCAACCTTACACATGATTCATTGCTTTTCATATTCTGTCATTTCCTGGTTTCAGATCGATGTGCCTGAATTTTGTGGGACAGCGCAATTCAATAATTTTGGATGTAATAGAGAGGAGATGTTGAATGATATTCCTTAGATAAAGTTCACTTACTTTATTATTTCTAAAATATTTCCTTTCTCACTCTGTCTTGAACTCTCACCCTCATTTTAGCTTTTCCTGTCTTGTTTTGACAGGAACCAGTCTGCGCTGTTTGGAGGAAACCCGCGCTATGAGAACGTGCCTCTGATCGGGAGGGGATCTCCTCCTCCTTCGGTGCGTTGTGCTCCAGAGGCCAGGCACTTCTCAAGACCCACACATACACTCATGTTGATACAATGACAATAATTCATACCAAAGATGAACCTTTTTCACAATCATTTTAAGGGTCAACATGAAATCAAAATTGGCCATAACAGTAGTGTACTTTTTTAGTACTTATGATGAGCACAGATGAATTATGCACAAGAATAACAAAAATTAGGCTTGATGGCAAATGGGCTAAATTTTGATTTCATGCTGACTTCAAACTCTTGCCATGATTATTTCTACCCTTAAACTTCTATTTGTCCTTTGATAGCCAGTGGCTTTCTACTGTCTTCTGCTAATAGCTTCTTTTACGGTTTTTCTTTGTCTGTTCGTATGTTTCTCTGTTTGTATGTTTCTGTTCTTATTTTTCTTCCTTATTTTAACCAAAAAATAAAATTCCTTTTGGAGCTTTACTCTCAGCCATATAGAAACCGCGTAAGTTGCTGTATGATTACAGTATTATTGTCCCAGTCCCTTTGTTCTCCGATCTTTTTAATTCATCTCTTGTTTTTTCCCATGCGTTTGAATAAATTCTTTGTGGGTGACTTTTTTTCCCCTTTTCACTCCTGGCATGGATCCTCATAGACATACCCGCATATGTTGTATGTTAGACACAGATGATCTATGTAGAGCCTGTTGCCCCTGTTGGTAGGAGGTCAGAATATATTTACAAGAGCATTTTTCTGTCAGATTGTAGTGTTGTCTGGCCACTAGCATGCCTTGCAATCCCTTTTGTTAGCTAATAACTTTATACAGGTTTAGATTGAGTGAATTATAGAATTTAGCTAAAAAAAACAACCTTGGCGTCCTCAGCAAACTTGTAGTCCGCACCAAACACAAAAAGTGTAGTTCATTTTCATCTCACTCTTGAAAAATGGTTCTTGTTTGCTTGAATGTTCTTAGCGATGTATGTATTGTCAATTTGTGACTTCTGTGTGGATGTTTTTCACAGTACTCTCCAACCATGAGAGCCACCTACCTCTCCATGACCGAAGACCAGATCAGACACTTTGGGGAGGATTTCCGAGCGTAGAACTGATCTGTTGTCCTCTGGTGTGAGTCTTCACTCGCTGGAAATAAGGACACATGGAAAACACTCACGCCAGCATGCGTGCACGCCCATCTTAAAGGAGCACAGTCTGAAAGTCGGAATGTCATTTTAAGAGCACTCAGTGTGTGTCCGTACGGTTGCTGGCATGCATGTGTGTTTGTCAATCATTCTGATGGTGCGACGCTTCTTTTCCCTCAATACTGACACATTTGTGAGGTGCTGAAATATCCTCTCTCTAATAATCTGTTTTATTTGTACATTTACACCGTATTTTTCGACTGTTGGTCTTCCCTATTGCCTTTTCAACTGCCGAAACTGTTCGACGTGGGTAACAAAAACTATTTTGGAGCCACTTTATATTAAATGTCTTTAACTACTACAGTACGTACTAACATTTAAATTAATCATTTGATGCATTGCACTTTTTGTGTACATACATGTCTTTACATTGTACTTATACTGTATATATATATATAAAATTGTGTGCATGTAATTTCATCTGTAATTTATTTTCTTGCATCTATTGCATAAATTACACTGTTAACCTTTAAAACTAACCATACCATAAAACCTGTCCCTCACCTTAACTGCATCCAATCTCAATAGCAAGTGTTCTACAATACAAATTAAACACAAACAGTACATTGTACCTAACAGTGTTTTTAGTATTATATACTATTATAATATTTATTAATATTTTTATATTTGATATTACATTTTAATATTGGTTTTTAATCATTCTTTTTATGATGGCTAACTGTACATATACTAATGCATCTTCTTATTTTGAAGTGAAGCCTCTTATGTTTTCTCAGTGTGTTTTGTGCCAAGAATGGAAGCATGTTTTGTGCCTCTAAAGCCTTTGTTTTCTTTCCCTTTCATAGTTTTTTTTTTTTTTCAGTGAGCGACCGCTGGTGTGTATCTATGGGAGTGGGGAATAAAACCTTTTCTGTTTATTTTATGCATGTAGAGGCATTTCAAGCACAACGTGATCAAAAATGGTTCCACAAGTGATGTTTCTTGTTCGAGTTATGACTTAAAATCGCAGATCTTCTATCAACTCTAGAGAGCACTCTGAGCCAATTTCTTCCCATGATGCAAATGCATATGCTTTGTATTAACCCGTTGACCAGCTGTAAATAACCTGTATGATAACCAGTGTTGTGTGATTATTTTGTATTTCTTTTTTAGCTCCATTCTTGTGTGCCATTTTCAGTATGTTGTTTGATAAAATCAGCTTCTTGGACATATGCTTGCACAGTGTGTTCTCATTTGAGATTTATGGTCGCATCCATTTGGCTTATTGCATAGTTAGACTGTTTTTAATACATTTTATTAACTTAAATGATTTTAGCAAATGGCTGCAATATAACAAAGAGTGAAATATTTAAGGGGGTCTGAATACTTTCCGTACCCACTGTATACACTTAAAATACTTATTTTGGTAACACTTAATTTAAATGTGTCTTTCATGCCCATTACATGTACTTATTATTGATTATTTTGTATTTCTTTTTTAGCTCCATTCTTGTGTGCCATTTTCAGTATGTTGTTTGATAAAATCAGCTTCTTGGACATATGCTTGCACAGTGTGTTCTCATTTGAGATTTATGGTCGCATCCATTTGGCTTATTGCATAGTTAGACTGTTTTTAATACATTTTTTAAACCGATTTTAATACTTTGGGTGCATGGATAGCACTGTGCTGCAGACACTACTGAGGGTGGCGCTTGATTTCTGTCTAACTTAGAGGACAGAAACATGAATATAATAAAACCATTTTGAATTGAATTAAGATCTACGAGTGTAACTTGTAATTTTTGAAAGTAACATTTATGTATAGGCACTTCAATGGGCCAGCTGGGCATGTTGCCACACTGATAATGCTATGTTGGACTTTGCAACAAAATGTAAACCTTTAAACGATTATGAAACTACAAAAATATAAAATTATTTTGACCAACAGTGTTAATAAACTGTATAAGTTACTTGACAGCCTGATCAGCCCCAACCTGATTATTATAATACTAATTCGGTGAAAACCAAGAGCTATTGCAGAAATATGACGATTTATCAATATGATGGTTTCAGTTTGTGAGAGAGAATATGATTGAATGAATTGATAAAACAAGTGTTTATGTAACTTAGGCCTAACGTCTTGACTCAAAACCTTGTCACATAGCAGTCAGTAGCCTAGTAATGTTTGACAAGGATGCGTTGCAGAAAGTTAAATAAACGATAATGAAATAATAAACTGAAATTAAACTTAATTTAACCATCGTATATTTCTTTTATAATTCCTGAAAAAATATTAGTTTTTTCCTCATTGTGCCCTATGACAAGAGTGTTGATATATGGCGCCCTCTACAGGCGCTGTTGTCTAATCATCAGCAAAAAAGAGAAAGCCTGAAGTAAACCAGTCAACAGCGTTAGCTTAATTTGAACGTAACATTCTAAAATAGCGCATATATATCTATATGTACAACTCTAAGCACAATTAATTGCTTTTTGTATTTAGTAGCAATATTTTGTTAATTCGTCTGAAGAGAGGTAAAGTATGTGTGTACACGTGACGTCCCTCGCGCTGCTAGGATACGGTAAACCGCTCCAGACCTGAAGCACTAAACCCATCAAACCCCAGAAAGCGTCTGAGCAGCAGGTAAGATTACTCGCATGTCTTATTTTGAAACATTTAACACCAAACGGGTTCCTGCCATAGACTTATACATGCCTTGGTATGTTCTGTTTAATGTGTATAAGCACGACCGTTCATACTTCATACTTTCTTTTTTAAAGACCTTCTGATATCGTGCTGCTGTTTGACTGGACGTTCTTCACAGGAAGGAAGGGGGGAAGTAGTTTAGGGCTACTAACGTTACTGTGGTGCTGCTACAAAACGAAGCAGGTTCAGACTTAAGTTTTTGTCAGGAACGAGGCGTTTAGTAAGCACTAAGCAGACAGTCTTGTGAACAGAGGCTTTGTAATGGCAGGTTTAGTCAGTGTTGTAATTTAATATAAACGTTAAAACGTTCATGAACGGTTTTTAATGACTATTTACAACATAAAATGTTGTTTTCAGAGTTTCAGCTTGATTTTCTCATCACTAAGTGGGCGTGACATATTATAATTCCTCAACAACAACAAAACCCGTGTATAATAATAATTATAGAAACTTTTATGAGCTCATTCATCGAAGGGATATATGGCATATTTGTATTTTTAAAAACTAAGTTGTCACCAGTGTTGGGGAAAGTTACTTTTAAAAGTAATGCGTTACAATATCGCGTTACTCCATGAAAAAGTAACTAATTACGTTACTTGGTTACTTTTTATGGAAAGTAATGCGTTACGTTACTTTTAAAATCTGGGCAGGGCTTGCTTGTTTGTTTTTAAAATAAAAAAGTTCTATTTTTGGCAAATATAAAAGCCTTTCACACCAAAAGTGAAATGAATAAGCCTCAGGCTGAAGGAAAAGTAAATTTACGTCCGTACAGTAGAATGCAGAAGAAGCCATTTCAACACACTTCAGCAATAAAAAAAGATGAGTAATTTTTGCTTATTAGTACGGTTGAACTGGATCATCGAAGGTCAGAAACAAAGACATTGATTAATAGAATGGGATTAAATACGTAAAGCATATTTATGTTGTTTAACATTGAATTATTGCAGGTTTACGTCATATTCTGAGTTGCATTATTTTTATTCATTTTGAGGAATACTGAATCTGTGTGAGTGAGATGAATTAATGCATATTCATATTTATTTTGAACTACAGTAACATCTTCTGATTTCTCTCAACATGGGGACAGGAGAGCTGTCAATCAATAAATTGGAGAAAAAAAAAAGTAACTTGCGTTACTTATTTGAAAAAGTAACTCAGATATTCTCTCGTAAATTAAAAAGTAATGCGTTACTTTACTAGTTACTTGAAAAAAGTAATCTGATTATGTACTAAGAGAAGTCGTGGCCTAATGGTTAGAGAGTCAGACTCGTAACCCAAAGGTTGTGGGTTCGAGTCTCGCAGGGATTGTAGGTGGGGGGAGTGAATGTACAGTGCTCTCTCCACCTTCAATACCACGACTGAGGTGCCCTTGAGCAAGGCACCGAACCCCCAACTGCTCCCCGGGCGCCGCAGCAAAAATGGCTGCCCACTGCTCCGGGTGTGTGTTCACTGCTGTGTGTGTGCACTTTGGATGGGTTAAATGCAGAGCACTAATTCCAATTATGGGTCACCATACTTGGCCACATGTCACGTCACTTTCACTTACTTGTAATGCGTTACCCCCAACACTGATTGTCACCCATAATATGTCACCTGTTTGATTTTCTCATCAGTAAGTGGGTGTGACATACTATAATTCCCCTAAAACTAGTAAATAATAAAATAAAGTAAAAAGTCTATGTATAATAATTATAGAAACATCTATTACAGGAGTTATATGAAATACTTGTATTTTTAAAAATGAATTTGTCACCCATAAATTGTCACCAGCATGATTTTCTCATCATTTAAAATTAGCTAGTGAAAGCAAACATTTTATCCCACAACTTAATGTAAAACATTTTTTTTAAAGTATAAAAATGCATATTTAATCAAGAATTGTTTACACAATCCTCTTTTAACATTTCTTACCTTTAGCTAAAATGGAGATTGTGTATGTGTACACAAAGAAGCGCAGTGAGTTTGGACGCCAGTGTAACTAAAATGAATTTGTCACCCATAAATTGTCACAGCATGATTTTCTCATCATTTAAAATTAGCTAGTGAAAGCAAACATTTTATCCCACAACTTAATGTAAAACATTTTTTTTTTAAGTATAAAAATGCATATTTAATCAAGAATTGTTTACACAATCCTCTTTTAACATTTCTTACCTTTAGCTAAAATGGAGATTGTGTATGTGTACACAAAGAAGCGCAGTGAGTTTGGACGCCAGTGTAACTTTTCCGACCGTCCAGCTGAGCTGCATGTGGACATTCTCCCTGACACGTCCCTCGCTGCAAACTTCACAGTGAGAGATCCGTGTAATGTGACAGTTCAGTGTGCCGAGGAAATGTCCGAGCATGAGGTGAGACCAGCATTAACACTATAACAAAACAATATGACTTATTTTCCATCATGGACTGAATTATCATGAAATTCTTGTCATGCTCAGGTGAACACAGAGCGCTTTGAATCAGAGTCCCGAGGAGTAAACCATGTGGAAGGAGGGTGGCCGAAAGATCTCAATCCAGAGGACATGGAGGCGACCATCCGCTACAGGAAGAAAGTGGAGAAGGATGAACACTATCAGAACACCATCATGCAGATTGCTGGTGTGAGTGCCATAAAGTGTTAAACATCATGTATTATATGAGCAATATATGAGACGAGACTTCAATCTCAGAAGACATTTTTTGATTTCTCTATTGAAAAACAAGCCCAATTTTGCCCATTGCAGCTCATGGAACACTGTTGCAAGCAGAACAACGCCACTGACATCTACCAGGAGTTCTTTGAGGATGAGGACGAGGAGGTAATGGAGGAATCAGAGGAGCAGCCATCAGCAAAGACAATCAATGTCTTCAGGTGAGCGCACTTAACTGTAATGATAGAGCAATATATCAACAAGGTCACTTTTTTAAATTAATAATTTCACTTTTCAGCCATTTGAAAATTATATGATTAAATGAAAATAATCTATTGAGTCATATAAATAGTCATATAAATTGAGTCATGCTTCGGAAATTTTGAATAATTCATCAACAATTAATTTATTTCTTTTGGAGCTCAAGAAACATTTTTTATTATCATCAATTATCAATAATCGATTTATTATTATTGTCAATTATCAAACAATTATTAGCCCCTATTTACAAGTACACATAGACTTGTTCTAAAAAAATCTAATTATTATTTTTTCTGGAATTATTTACATCAATAGAACAATTGAGTAGGGCTCCACGATAAATCGAAATGGAATCGAGATTGCGATACGACAGAAGCTGCGATTGTTATGCGTATCTTTTAGTGAAGCACGGTTCTGTGATCAGCAGTAAATCTCCATCTAAAGGCCAGAGGGCGCTCTCGCGCTGAAACTCCAAATACACCTCGCAGAAGAAACCCAGAAAATGCCTATCGCTGCAGCTGAATAAACAAAAGATTCAACTGCTTTCATTGATTCAACGTAACTAATAAACACACGACTACGGCAATATACGGTTTATCTGAGTTCTTATTATTATAATTTTCATTAAAATAAAGTATATTTATAATGCAATGCCTTTATCACTGCTTAAATACTATGAAATATGTTGCGTGCTTTATTCGGTCTAAGAAGCCACATCATCTCACAGAAGGATTTATTTCAAACACTCGACTGACATTATGAAGTGAGTTTGGAGTAAAAATATGTTATTAAATGTGGTATTTTCACATGCTTTCAGATGGAGCAGCATTTACTTCACAGAGCCGTAGTTCACTGAGAAGCTATGCAAACAGCTGTCATTATCGCGAACGATTTCTTCGATTTCAGAATCGCGCAATAAAATCGTCTGCGATTTTTTTTTTTGCGTTAACTTGTCAGTGAACTACGGCTATGTGTAGTAAATTCTGCTCCATCTGAAAGCATGTGATGATGATTTCCTGCTGATTACAGAACTGGCTTTACTATCAAAATGCGCATGACAATCGCATTCGATTAATCGTGCAGCCCTACAATTGAGTCATACAATTTTGAAAACTTTAGGTATCTGTGGGGTATCTGTTTTTGCTAGAGACCCGAATGAAGTGAAGCGTACAGCCACCAGTTTGTCCTGGCACCCCGATGGCAACCATAAACTTGCTGTGGCCTACTCCTCCCTGGAGTTTCAAAGAGCACCCAATGACATGAGCTTCGACTCCTACATATGGGACATTGGTATAACATAAGAACAGCTCTTTTTCTGTGATATAACGGAGTCATGTGTCACATATAGTAAAGACAAAAATATTGAAAAAAATTTTTTTTACTTTTTTTTCACTTTCAGAAAATCCCAACAAACCTGAAATGACACTGAAACCTGTATCTCCACTTGTATGTCTGGAGTACAACCCAAAAGATTCACACATTCTTGTTGGGGGAAGCTACAACGGACAAATCGGTGGGTTTGATCACCTGAGTGCCTCTCTGGATGCACAATTAATCATGTTCTATTCCAGCAACTAAAACACTTATGACCATCTGAACTCTTTTAGTGATGTAATTAGATTGGCCTCAGTCGCTTTGTGCATTTTTAGTTCTCAATAAATTATGGTTAATGGAAAAAAGTACCTTTGACCTTGTCTGAATAGCATTTGGTAGATAAAACAGATGTGGCTCTTTGTAAATTCTAATGGCTAGACTAATAGTCTATGGCACTGAATGCAAGGATGAAATGAGTATGTACTTTGGAATGGCATTTGTAGATGTATTTGTGTAAATGCACAAGAATAACCTTGAGTTTTTTTGTAAGATAATGCATGAGCACCTTATTATTTAACCCATTATCAGCATATTGGGACACTCGTAAAGGCAGCCAGCCAGTAGAGATGTCCACCATCGAACACAGCCATAGAGATCCTGTCTACAAAGTCATCTGGCTGCAGTCGAAGACAGGCACGGACATCTTCTCGGCTTCTACAGATGGTCAGGTCTGTGTGCAATGACACAAAAGTCTAAAAATAAAGAAATAAACCACACAATATTTCACTGCAACTTGCACTGCATACTAATGAAGTCATGAGAGATCAAAGATACTCTCGCTTCTGACATCAGGTACTGTGGTGGGACATTCGGAAGATGAGTGAGCCCACTGAGAGACTCGTACTAGACCCTAGTAAAAAGGGGAACCTTGATAATGCCCTTGGTGCAGTCTCGCTGGAGTTTGAGACCACTATGGTAAGAGAAGCTCTTAGTTTTTGGCTCACTTGTAGATATAAATGTTGAGAACTTAAACACGCTTTGTTTTTTATTACACAAGCCCACTAAGTTCATGGTGGGCACAGAGCAGGGTCTTGTGGTTTCATGCAATCGCAAAGCAAAAACCCCAGCTGAGAAGATTGTGTGCACATACAGCGGACACCATGGTCCCATTTACGCCCTGCAGAGGAACCCATTATTTCCTAAGAACTTCCTGACCGTGGCTGACTGGACCGCCCGCATCTGGTCGGAGGACATCAAAGAGTCCTCTATCATGTGGACCAAGTAACTTCTGTTTTGTTGTTCAAATGCTGCATTACACATTTATTTATTTATTTATTTTGGGGGGGAGATTCTCAATTTTATGTACACTACAATTAAAAAGTTTCTATTTGGCAAGGACACATTTGATTGATCAAAAGTGACAGTAAAGACTTTTACATTGTTACAAAAGAGTTCTATTTCATTTTAAGTAATGCTGTTCTTTTAAACTTTCTATTCATCAAAGAATCCTGAAAAAAAGGGGAAAAAAACATATTAAGCAGCAAAACTGTTTTCAACATTGATGATAATAATAAATGTTTCTTGAGCACAAAATCAGCATATTAGAATGATTTCTGAAGGATCATGTGACACTGAAGACTGGAGTAATGATGATGAAAATTCAGCTTTGCATCACAGGAATAAATTACATTTTACAAAACCAGTCATAAGGGTCTGTTTTTTTAAATTGAGTAAATAAGCTTTCCATAAAACATTTGAATAAATAAGATTTCCATTGATGTATGGTTTGTTAGGATAGGACAATATTTGGCTGAGATACAACTATTTGAAAATCTGGAAACTGAGGGTGCAAAAAAATCTACATATTGAGAAAATCACCTTTAAAGTTGTCCAAATGAAGTACTTAGCAATGCATATTACTAATCAAAAATGAAGTTTTCATATATTCACTGTAGGAAATTTACAAAATATCTTCATGGAACATGATCTTTATTTAATATCCTAATTATTTATATACCCGTGCTACTTATGACTGGTTTTGTGGTCTAGGGTCACATATATTGAAATGGAAAACAGTTATGTTAAATTTTAATAATTATCATAATATTACAGCATTTACTATTTTACTAGCATAATAATATTTACAGTATTTTTGATCAAATAAATGCAGCCTTGAGCATTGAAAGAGACTTTCAAAAACATTTAAAAAATCTTACCAACCCCAAACTTTTAAATGGTATTGTAGATGTTTGGTGTAACGTGCACAGGTGCCAGTATTTCTAATCTGTTTCTGCAGGTATCACATGGCCCATCTGTTAGATGGCTGTTGGAGTCCAGTCAGACCCTCGGTTTTCTTTACTGTAAAGATGGACGGCACCTTGGACGTGTGGGACATCTTGTTTAAACAGAACGACCCAACTCTCAGCCTTAAAGTTGGTGCTTAATGTCTCTTCCTTGTACTGAACCCATCTCACAGTCCCATATCTCAGCGTTATGTATTTTAAGAAACATTGACAATGTCACAATGTGTGTGGTTTTTCTCACAGGTTTGTGATGAAGCCCTGTACAGCATCCGAGTGCAAGATAACGGCCGTTTCCTGGGCTGTGGCTCTCAGCTGGGAACTACCACACTGATGGAGATTTCAGCAGGCCTGTGCACACTGCAGAAGAACGAGAAGGCCCTGGTCTCGGAGGTCAGACACAAACACACCTGGACATGTGCAATATACAGTTCTCCTTTTTTCCGTATAAAAATATACATGATATAATACTGTTCAAAATTGACCATGGCTGCATTTATTTGAACAAAAATACAGTAAAACAATAATATTGTGAAATACTATTACAATTTAAAATAACTCATATTTTAAAGGGGTCATATGATGCGATTTAAATTTTTCCTTTCTCTTTGGAGTGTTACAAGCTCTTGGTGCGTAAAGATCTGTAAAGTTGCAAAGACTAAAGTCTCAAACCCAAAGAGATATTCTTTATAAAAGTTAAGAGTCAACCACACCTACCTAAAACGGCTCGTTCTAACACGCCCCCACATATCTACCTCACTATGTGGGAAGATTTTCATAACGCCGCCCAAATGTTCACACAAAGAAAGAAGGTGTAACTTTTATTCTCGCTGTAGTATTGTTGTTGCCGCCGCCATGTCGTGAAGGTGCTGTGTGCTTTGTTGTGAAAGCGAAACTACTTTGTAGTGTAAGCCGAAGACGAAGCGGAGTCCAGCCCGGAGCCGTCACATGTGGTTGCCGCAGGCATCACAATATGATAAGGGGCGTAACATTTCCATCACACACTTGACGAATTCGGCCAATCACAACGCACTGGATAGCTGGCCAATCAGAGCACACCTTATTTTTCAGACCGATGAGCTTTGTTAAAATCAACGCGTTTCAGAAAGGCGGGGCACAGAGGAGAAACAATAATGTACAGTATGTGGAAAATAATGTGTTTTTTTAACCTTAAACCGCATAAACACATTTCATTACACCAAATACACAAAATAATGTTCTTTTTAGTAGCATCATATGACCCCTTTAATACATTTTGAAACATAATTTCCTGTGATGGCAAAGCTGAATTTTCACATGTCACATGACCCTTCAGAAATCATTCTCATATGTGACCACAAAACCAGTCATAATTTTCTGAAATTGAGATTTATACATCATATAAATAAGCTTTCCATTGATGTATGGTTTGTCAGGATAGGACAACATTTGGCTGAGATACAACTATTTGAAAATCTGGAATCTGAGGGTGCAAAAAAATTGAAATATTGAGAAAATCGCCTTTAAAGTTGTCCAAATGAAGTTCTTAGCAATGCATATTACTAATAAAAAATGAAGTTTTGATATATTTATGGTAGGACATTTAAAAAATATCATAATGGACCATGATCTTTGCTTAATATCCTAATGATTTTTGGCATAAAAGAGAAATTGATCATGTTGACCTATACAATGTATTGTTGGCTATTGCTACAAAATATACCGTGCTACTAATGACTGGTTTTGTGGTCCATGGTCACATTATCAACATTGAAAACAGTTGTGTGTGCATCACATTTTGGTTGAAACCATGATACTTTCCTTTTTCTTTTTTCAAGATTCTTTGATTAAAAGAAAATTCAAATTCAGCATTTATTTGAAAGAGACATATATTTTTAACATTGTATATTCCTTTGCTATCACTTTTGATCAATTTAATGAAAACAAACATCTGGCTAATCAAACATTTTGCCCATTGAAAACAAAGTAATTTACACAATAAGAAGAACACAGAATCTGTAATATAAAACTAGAATGCTTTTTTAATTATGCTAAGGGAAAGAAAAGTTCCTCTAAATTACACAAAAAACGTTTGTATGTACTGTACATCCATCTATCAAACGCTGAACTTGTGTATTTTGCAGATGTTTGAACGCGAGACCAAGCGGGAGAAGATTCTGGAAGCTCGGCACAGAGAGATGCGTCTGAAGGAACGCAGCCGTGCTACTAATGACTGGTTTTGTGGTCCATGGTCACATTATCAACATTGAAAACAGTTGTGTGTGCATCACATTTTGGTTGAAACCATGATACTTTCTTTTTTCTTTTTTCAAGATTCTTTGATTAAAAGAAAGTTCAAATTCAGCATTTATTTGAAAGAGACATATATTTTTAACATTGTATATTCCTTTGCTATCACTTTTGATCAATTTAATGAAAACAAACATCTGGCTAATCAAACATTTTGTCCATTGAAAACAAAGTAATTTACACAATAAGAAGAACACAGAATCTGTAATATAAAACTAGAATGCTTTTTTAATTATGCTAAGGGAAAGAAAAGTTCCTCTAAATTACACTAAAAAGGATCTAAAAAAAAACAAAAAACGTTTGTATGTACTGTACATCCATCTATCATACGCTGAACTTGTGTATTTTGCAGATGTTTGAACGCGAGACCAAGCGGGAGAAGATTCTGGAAGCTCGGCACAGAGAGATGCGTCTGAAGGAACGCAGCCGCTCTGAACAGAGCCGAGAGGACGAGGGCAAAGAGGCAGACGGGGAGGAGAGCGCAGCGGAGCTGGTGGCGCGTGCAGAGAGAGAGTTCTTCGACATCATGGAAGCTGAGAAAAAGAAAGAGGAGAAAGAACGAGATACGGTGAAGGATGTTCTGCTTCTTGAGTGAATATGCTTATTCTAATGTTTTAAAAGAAACGTCAAACCTTTAATCAAGGTTTTTAACCACACATCTGTGTGTTTTGATGGATGTTGTCATATGTGTGTGTTTTAAGAACAGCCTGTCAAATTAAATTGCCCCCCTTTGTTGAGCTTAAACAAATTGCACCCCATGTTTGGACTGTTGCTCCAATAAGATAAGAGTCCCGGGCTCTATATATAACCCTGATAGCTGGGGTGAAAAAGCTCTATTGTGAAAGACGAAGAAAGAAAAATCAATAAAGTCTACTTCGCCTATACCCAGAATGCTTTGTGCTCCACTGTGATTGGTGAGGAGGCATTTGAGCTCGCGTGAGCATCAGAAGTGTATTGCTATAGGCTTTTCTACTCAAAGGCTCATGTGATTAATGATTTTGGCCTTTTCAATGACCTAAGTTATTTGAAAATAAAGAGGGGGTTTATAATTAGGCTTGTTTTATGTGTCTCACATGATTTCTAGGCAGTTGATTGGACAAAAAAGTAGTTTGGCTGGTCTTATAGTTTTTGATCTGTCTTTTCTTTTTCCCTTCAGGAGAAAGGTGTGTGTGAAGAGAAAGATCTCCAGGAGGAGCATGAAACTAATGGTGTATCGTCTTTTACCGGAAGAGAAATCTCTCAGTAGATTGCCAAAAAAGAGCTGTTCTCATACTCGGATCATGTTCGCAACCCATTTTACTTCCATAATGTGATGTATATTTCTGAGTGAAATGGGATATTCAGTGAGAAAACTTTTATTTATCATGAACATATCAGATCATGAACATACTCTGTAAAGCTGCTTTGAAACAATGTGTATTATGAAAAGTGCTATACAAATAAACTTGACCTGACCAGGAATGTGCATTAAGAAAGTAAATCGGTGATTTCATGTTGACTTCAAGGAAAAAATGCAGCTGGATGCTTATTGTTTGACTTATGTTATGTCATGTACGTGTCTAATTAAATAAAATACATTTAGCATTTTTATTTTATTAATGTGTGATTATTGCAATTAGTCCAGCAGTTGTCAGTGTTGTTTCAGGCTTCCGTTCATCTTTCATATTCTCAAAATAGCATCAGATGATGTTGTCTGAAATGGAATTGTGAAATTGGTAGTGACTTTTTGCAATAAAATATAAAAATGTTCATAACAATCAGTTAAGTCAGTTGTAAATATTCATTATTGTTTGATTATATTTGTCATTATATTCTTCCACGTGTCTTAAGATTTTAAAATACTGGTATTGTGTGAATAGGTCGATAACATGACAATAAAATCTAATTTTAAAAAAATGCAGAAAATGGACACTGAGCAGACCTCTAATATTATTATGAATATTTTTTTTTTCAGTTTCTTAATAAAATAAAGTAGGTGTTTGTTTGTAATTTGAGGGGCATACGAACATCATGGGTTTCTAATGAGACAAAGGCTAAAATTCTTGAATAAAAACTTTCAAATAAGTTACCTTTGATATTATTATTGCTTAAAAAAAAATATATATATAAATATATATAATTTACAAAGTTAAATATAACCTTTTAGACCAGTCAGGCAAACGTCATGAAAAAAAAAACTTTAAAATAAATTGACTGTTATTATTGTTTATTTTAAAAAATATAGCCCAAACAATATGGTTGGTATGGAAGCCCGTTTCCGCCACTAAATAAAAAATTAAGGTTATTGCGACTTTTTATCTCACAATTTTTTCATATCTTTTTTTCCACAGAATTGCGAGATATAGTCACAATATATATACACAATAATGATATAAAAAGTCATAATTGTGAGATATAGGCTAAACTCGCAATTCTGAGAAATAAAGTCAGAACTGCGAGATATAAACTAAAAAGAGTTTTTATCTCGCAATTGTGAGTTTATATCGCGCAATTCTGAGAAAAAAAGTCAGAATTGTGAGATTAAAAAGTCGCAATAACCTTTTTTTATTCAGTGGCGGAAACGGGCTTCCATAGGATTTGTTTATAATATAACAATAATTAATAACAAAATTATATATATTAAATATTTATTTATAATAATATTTTAAAATTATATATATATATATATATATATATATATATATATATATATACAATAAATGCCGGGTTTTCTTTTTTGTTGAACGTGAACTGATCATCTCCTCCACATTAATACCAGTTTCAGCACAAAATAAACATAACTAAACATCTGAAGGTAAGTTAAAAGAAAGAGTACAACTTTACAATCCGTATAATCGCTCAATCAGTGTTTCAGCCGCGCAAACACGTCAAAATATAACGGGTTGAAAACGTAACGTCACATTTACCTCATTAGTCAGATAGATAAATAAACTGGGGCATTTTGCTAAATACTGTATATGCACCATATAGCCTAACATATTGATTATCATTTTTTACTGTTCTTCAATGTTTAATTTAATAAATCCATCAAGTTTTTATGACAGCCACCATTTAAATGTTTATATATTTTTTTAAAAACGTATTGAAGTAGAAATATTATTACGTAATTGTAACTTTATTATTTAAAAAACTTCATCAAGTGTAATTTTTGCAGTTGTATAGCCTACAAATCAGTCAATTTTAACCTTCAATTTTATAGTAATGTAGTACCACTACCAACTGACTCTCATGTATATTTTACAGCATTAGTTAAGAGATTTTTTTTCCTTGAAAAAATTTGGCATGTACTGTACCTGATATATATCCAAAATAATTGAATTGGTAATCGAATCGAATCGTGAAATTTGTGTCAAAACTACGGTGGCAGAGAAGTGCAAAACAAATCACAATTCTGAAAACAAAATAACAAATTCAGAAAACCAAGTTTTTAATCTCACAATTTTGTGAAAAAAAAGTCACAAAAAAGGTGCAATAACCTTTTTTTATTCAGTGGCGGAAACGGGCTTCCATAGGATTTGTTTATAATATAGCAATAATTAATAACAAAATTATATATATTAAATATTTATTTATAATAATATTTTAAAATTATATATATATATATATATATATATATATATATATATATATATATATATATATATATATATATATATATACACACACA
>NW_015505950.1:228602-354706 GCF_001515645.1 Sinocyclocheilus grahami
ACAAATTATATATATATATATATATATATATATATATATATAAACAATAAATGCCGGGTTTTCTTTTTTGTTGAACGTGAACTGATCATCTCCTCCACATTAATACCAGTTTCAGCACAAAATAAACATAACTAAACATCTGAAGGTAAGTTAAAAGAAAGAGTACAACTTTACAATCCGTATAATCGCTCAATCAGTGTTTCAGCCGCGCAAACACGTCAAAATATAACGGGTTGAAAACGTAACGTCACATTTACCTCATTAGTCAGATAGAAAAATAAACTGGGGCATTTTGCTAAATACTGTATATGCACCATATAGCCTAACATATTGATTATCATTTTTTACTGTTCTTCAATGTTTAATTTAATAAATCCATCAAGTTTTTATGACAGCCACCATTTAAATGTTTATATATTTTTTTTAAAACGTATTGAAGTAGAAATATTATTACGTAATTGTAACTTTATTATTTAAAAAACTTCATCAAGTGTAATTTTTGCAGTTGTATAGCCTACAAATCAGTCAATTTTAACCTTCAATTTTATAGTAATGTAGTACCACTACCAACTGACTCTCATGTATATTTTACAGCATTAGTTAAGAGATTTTTTTTCCTTGAAAAAATTTGGCATGTACTGTACCTGATATATATCCAAAATAATTGAATTGGTAATCGAATCGAATCGTGAAATTTGTGTCAAAACTACGGTGGCCGAGAAGTGCAAAACAAATCACAATTCTGAAAACAAAATAACAAATTCCAGACAAACCGGAAAAGTTAGGTATAGTTTGAGACAACGCCATTGGTTTGGGATTACTCACCGCTGACTGGACGAGACATCTGCACCATATAGCCTAACATATTGATTATCATTTTTTACTGTTCTTCAATGTTTAATTTAATAAATCCATCAAGTTTTTATGACAGCCACCATTTAAATGTTTATATATTTTTTTTAAAACGTATTGAAGTAGAAATATTATTACGTAATTGTAACTTTATTATTTAAAAAACTTCATCAAGTGTAATTTTTGCAGTTGTATAGCCTACAAATCAGTCAATTTTAACCTTCAATTTTATAGTAATGTAGTACCACTACCAACTGACTCTCATGTATATTTTACAGCATTAGTTAAGAGATTTTTTTTCCTTGAAAAAATTTGGCATGTACTGTACCTGATATATATCCAAAATAATTGAATTGGTAATCGAATCGAATCGTGAAATTTGTGTCAAAACTACGGTGGCAGAGAAGTGCAAAACAAATCACAATTCTGAAAACAAAATAACAAATTCAGAAAACACAACAACAATTGGAAAACAAAATACAAGTCAGAAAACACAACGACAAATCCGAAAACAAATTAACAAGTCAGAAAACACAACGACAATTCAGACAAACCGGAAGAGGTAGGTATAGTTTGAGCGTGCCATTGGTTTGGGATTACTCACCGCTGACTGGACGAGACATCTGTCAATCAACGTATACAGGAAGAACCAATTTGGTATTTTGTTTTCAGAATTGTGATTTGTTTAGCACTTCTCGGTCACCGTACAAAACCCAGCCCTAACCTATTACTGACATGAAACAGGACCAACAGTTTTGACCCGAAGGAAGAACGCTGCAGTACACTTCCTGACCAGCAGGTTTCGCTGCTGCCTCAGAGTCTGAGGATGTGTCCACCTGAGTGAAGAAGCATCAGCACTGCTCATCTCTAGGGACATCACAAACACAACTCACTCACTCACTCACTCAGGGTTTACTGTGGGTGGAGAAACACACTTCCTCAGAACATGGACCTGACGGACTTCACGGGCGTTTAAGAGACGCTCGCGACCCGCGTTTGACCGTTCAGCCTGTTTTATAACCTTCGAGAGAGAGAGAGAGAGAGAGAGAGAGAGAAGCGCAGGTGAATTGCTGCATGAATCATGACCGCGCGGCGTCTGCTGCGCTCTCTTCACGTGACGCGCGTGTTGTTTTAGCTGACAAATAGCCGTGAAAACGTCCCGCAAAACATTACGATGAAGGACACTGGAGAATCAAAGGATCAGCAGCTGACAGTACGTTAAGTCCAGTGACTTATTATTTACCTGCACTTGTGTCTTGTAGAGTTTCCAGACTGTGTTCAGCCAAATATGTGTATGTGTTTATGTAGATTAGAGACTATGTTTACATATTTGTTTGCATGTGTCATCAAATATATAGCTTATATTCTAACAACATCTTGTAGTTGTAGACTTTGTTTCAACCAATAATAATAATAATTTATGTATGTTATATGGAGTATATACATTTATGCATTCTGATGCACTTGTGTAGAGTTACAGTGTGTGTATATACACACAGTATGTGTATTATGAGATATAGTTAGCTCATGTTTTGTCTGCATATCTTGCATCTTTACAGTTTTTTTACAGACTGTATGCAGTAAATGACGGTTTTTATGTGTGTGGGTAGTTCACACATCATTTGGTGGACATGCTAAACTATCTAAACTTAATTTTAAGCAGCATAATTATGAATGCAGTTCTTATGAGCTTATATTGAGAGACCATATGAAGTGTTTGCATTTTTAAAATGCATTTCTCACATTGCAGAACAATTTCAAATGATCCAGTGAGGCAAGAAGATGATTGTATGATCAGTTATAGAACCTATGAAATCTAAATATGGACATCAATAAATATGCATATATATATATATAATAAATAATAAACAATAAATAAACATGCATCAACTATGCATGAGTGTGTACTTGATTTCTGCATACCGCATGCACATGAGTTTCGACTGTGTTTAGCCAAAAACTTTATATGCAAATATGTGATAGAGTTAATATAAAAAAAAAATGTATATAGCAGAACAAGTGGATTTTATTTACTTCTATAGTCACATTTCATTCACTGACAGCTTGTCTACTTAAAACCCCTGGACAGATTTCAGTCTGACAGTCTACACTTGTTATATTTAGATTCTCTGGGAGCTTAATACCTGTTTTCTAGTGCTCTTTTGCCCCCCCTCTCAATAATTCACAGCGGCAGTTTAAGTTCCCTTTCTCTTCTTCCACTGTAATACATCATTACTGTGCTTTAGCTAATGTAAATGCGAGACAGTCACGTACCTTTTGTAGGCCAGTTTCTATATGATTAGAAAATTAATAATGATTGCTCTGTAAATCTGTGGCCCATATTTAGGTGGAGACATTTGCAGTGACTTTATGTGAGTATTGGCTGTGAGCAACATAACAGAACTGGTCTTGCCGCTTCCCGTTAGCATATTAAATGATGGCATTTGTTGCTCTACAAGCAATAACAACCTCTGGCTATAATATTCATACTGCATAATTAGCTACTTAGATTGTAGAGCTGCATCGCTGCACCGTGACCCGTCAGTGTTTATTTCAGCACAAGAAACTTCGGTTGTGTGCAAATCGATTCTCCTGCAGACTCAAGCGGAAATGCCCTTGAAATACAAATTAATGAGAGTATTGTGCTCACGTTTCATTAATGTAAACTGCTGCTATCTTTTATTTCCCAAGGATATTGCAATCACTGTATGAATTTCACTGCATTCTATACAAAATATTACTCAACACAATGATAAAATAGGTAAATATATAATATAGTAACAAAAACATAATGATAATATTTTTTTTCTGAAAAAATGTGCTTGTGCTATCTTGTTAGTGTTGTTGTTGTTTTTCTTTTAAATGCATGCCATTTGGTTTATTTGATTCAGTGGTATGCATGCTTTAAAAAAAATATTATAGGGTTCAAATACTTTTTGAAACCAGTGCATTACCTTTTTTATTGTTTTGCAGGTGGCCCTGCGGATTCGGCCATTAAGTGATGCTGAACTGGAGGAAGGAGCCACTATTATAGCCCACAAAGTGGATGACCAGGTCAGACCAAACAGACGTATCAGTTATTGTGTGTGTGTGGCGCAAAGAGTCAGCACTACGTGTTACTATTTCTTCTTAATGAAGAATATATGTGCATAACTGCCTCAAAAAGACGACTGCGCACTCTCATTGTTCCTTGCTCTGTATTTGTGTAATTAGCTTTGAATACATGTTGTGTACTCTTGTGGTGGATCTGTGTTGTTTTCAGTCTATAGGCACTAAGTAGGAGACTCAGGCCATTCAAATCAGCCAGGTTCTGAATAAAGCATTACTTTTAATGAGTCCAGCGCTCAGGCTATTTAGAGAAAAATGCTTAAACCAGTAACAGGTATACATGTTTTCTAGGTCAAGCGGTCTCTTCCTGTACAAATGGGTGGTTATTGGCCAGAATAAGATGCAAAGCGGTCCAGGTTTTATTACTCAAAAGTGACCTATGCAAGACTAATGACTGATACTCGGATACTACGGAAGCCTGTTTCTGCCATAGAATCAAAAATTAAAAAGATAGTTGTGACTCACAATTCGGACTTTTTTCTCTGAATTATAGATTAATTTATTAAATTACTATTCATTAATTTATGATTATAAATTATTATATATGTATTATACAGTTAACAAAAGCAAAGAAGGCACCTAACACTAGCCCGCTCTATTCTTTCTATTCTATCTGTTTTCTTTTCATTTATTATATGATTTAAAAAACAACCTTGCTACGTGCACTTCATTAAGCTAACTGAGACTTGTTATAGCACTTGCATATCATTGTTCTTTTGTTGATTTTGATCTGGATTGCATGAATGTATGTCGCTTTGGTTAAAAGTATCTGGCAAAAGAATAAATGATAATACTTTTGACATTTATATGGAGCAGAACTTGACTCTAATTATATGTAGTGAGATTTCAGTAGCACTTTATTTTACAGTCCTTTTCCTCATGTACATACTATGTACTTATTATAGTAATTACAATAACTTGGCAATAACTAGTGGTCGAAAGATATGTGTTTTTTGATAGCCGATGCCGATATCTTAAAGCAGGGTGGCAGATGGCCGATATAATTGTATTTATTTTAATATTTAAGAAATTTGACTTGGATTGATTAATTGTTGTAATTATAACTGTATTTGTTGGCATGTGTCAGACAGGGTGACATTCATTTGATTTACAATTATAGCAGAACAATACAAAAGTGCTACTTCTGAAATTCAAATTATAGACTGTTGCTAGCAATACCAAGGTTTGATACATTTGAAGTGAATAGCTGGATTGCATGAATGTATGTCGCTTTGGTTAAAAGTATCTGGCAAAAGAATAAATGATAATACTTTTGACATTTATATGGAGCAGAACTTGACTCTAATTATATGTAGTGAGATTTCAGTAGCACTTTATTTTACAGTCCTTTTCCTCATGCACATACTATGTACTTATTATAGTAATTACAATAACTTGGTAATAACTAGTGGTCGAAAGATATGTGTTTTTTGATAGCCGATGCCGATATCTTAAAGCAGGGTGGCAGATGGCCGATATAATTGTATTTATTTTAATTAATATTTAAGAAATTTGAAATCATTTGAAAATGGATAAAAAAAATAAATTTGTAAAATAAACATACTTATACTTTAGATCAGTGGTTCCCAACCCTGGTCCTGGAGGCACCCCAACACTGCATGTTTTGCATGTCTCCTTAATGAAACACACCTGATTCAGATCATCAGCTCATTAGTAGAGACTCCAAGACCTGAAATTGGTGTGTCATAGAAAGGAGACATGCAAAATGTGCAGTTTTGGGGTGCCTCCAGGACCAGGGTTGGGAACCACTGCTTTAGATGACAAAGTATTTTCCACAAATAAATAAATATTTAATAAAAATAGAATTAAAAAGGAAGTAAACCAACAGAGCACTCAGTATTCTGGGAAGTTTGTGTGCATTGGGAATCATATTTTTTCAAATAAAGCCAAGGTAACCCTCATTTTCATACAGCCCACAGTGAAAATTACATGAATATGACAGTGGGCAAATGCATAACGCACAGCATAATTTGAAATCACGAATTTAATGTTTAAAGCATTCAATTTGCACAGACCGAAAGTCACGCAGAGAACACGTGATCATGCAGGTCACATGCACACTTCACAAGATCTCACAACTGGATTCGACTAAGTTTGCAAGGATTGTGAAATTCAATTTTCATTAGCCATTTAAAGATTTGTGTTTAAAGCCATTTAAAGATGTGATGTAAATGCGTATTTGCTGAATGCTGACGGCAAACGAGAAAGTATTATATTTGCCTTTCTATTACTAATAATATAAAAGCAATCATTATAATACTTTTTGTATACATTTTAATTTCTTTGTTTAATAGTTCTGTCGGATTATTAGACAGACTTCTATCCGTATTAGACAGAACTGTTAAAGACGACAGCGAACAAGAGGGAGAATGTGAGCAATGTGTGCTCAGGCGCTGCCGTTCTCAGCGCCGTCATAATAAAAGTCCCGCCTCGAACGCATCGGCCAAACAGAAAAACGTATCGGCCTTGGCGATATATCGGTCGACCACTAGTAATAACTAGGGTTGGGTACCGTTCACATTTTAACCGGTATGGTACCGGTATCAGTACATGAATTTCGGTGCCGGTACCCAACAGTACCTTTTTTCGATACGTTACTTTCTGTGTAATTACAAAAACATTTATTTTAGTGAAAAAATAAGTCCAAAAGTCTCAATTTCAACATTTTGAAAATTAAACCTTTTTATTTTTTGGCAAACAAACTGAGGTTTACTGTTAAAAATTAATACGGAATGGAAGAAAAATTGTGTGAATATTCCTTTAAAACATTTTTAATAGGCTAATAATTGTATTATTTGTTTCTACAATTAAGTGATTAATCTGGTTGTAATATTTATTTTTATCATTTAATTGTTTTATTTAAATTTGATAGAAAATGCAATATTTAAAGATGTACATTATACTGTACAAAAGTAATACAAGAGTAATATATTTCTGTTACATGTTAAACTGTACTTTTATTTTGACAGGTTGCCATGAAGCTACTGTGTCTATACAGTTTGATGATGCTAGTTTTCTCAAATGAAACGGTAAAATTCTCGCGAAGTGACTCTCACAGCAGCTCTGGAGATTACGTTTTTGTGTTCATGCCGTCATATAGTGAGACGCAGAGGCCGAAATTTACCGCGAGCGTCACGCGTGCTTCAGTATTTGTGTGGTAAACAAAACCGCGTTTCCGCCATTCATACATGCAGAGGCAAGCGGAACATGCAGGATTCAAATACCCAACCCTAGTAATAACCAAGTACTTACCCTGAACCTACCCCTAAACCTAACCCCTACCCCATGTAGTTACCTTATATTACAGTACTTTCTTAGGTAAGTACACTGTAAGTACATGTAAGTACACGTATCGTAAAATAAAGTGCAACCGAGATGTCAGTAGAATTTGGTTGTATGGTACTGTGCTAATGGCATGATGCATAAAAATGCAGAATAAAGGGTAGAATAGTCCATTTGAACTAAACCGAACACATTTTTATGAGTATGTTTTGGTATTTTTAAATAATTATAACAAAATTACTTTTTTTTTCCACATTCTCCTCTATCTTGAATCCATTTTTTCACGGTGATTGTTTAGATGCATCAAGCCTGCTTCCACCACAGAATAAAATATAAGTAATAATAATAAATAAAATAATTAAAAATAAAAAAGATAATTGTGATTTTTTCCCCCCTCACAATTCTGACTTTTTCTTGCAAATATGAGTTTACCGTACATCTAACAATTCTGAATTGAGATATGAATGAGATATGGACTCACAATTGTGAGATATAAACTAGCGAGAAAAAAAAAAACAGAAGTGCGAGATGTAAATTTAGAATTCAGAGGGGGAAAAAAAGCCAGAATTGAAAAATGTAGACTTGGAATTGCCAGAAAGTAAGTCAGAATTCTGAGTTTGGGCTATATCTCACAAATCTAAGTAAAATGTCTGAATTTTGAGATATAGGTAAACATTTGCAGTTACCTTATTTATTTATTTATATTATATTTTGTGGTGAAAACAAGCTTCCATAATCATGTGATTGTCTTCAAAACACATTTTGTTATGTTTACCTACAGTGTAGCATATTATTAAGTTGTTGGTGGATGCTTGATGCTAACTTGAAACAGTCTTCCTCGGTGGTTCCTGGTTTTCAGTTAGAAACTGTATAGGCCTGGGTGATAACACAGTATCGATATTTATCGACGGTACACCTTCTTCGATAACGATATAAAAAATGTTCGATATAGTGCACGATATAGGCACATGCTATGAGTGATGCAAACTGCACACATAAACACGAACACATGCTGAATTGAGTGCTGTGCCTGCCTGTGATGAGGAGATTGTGAATAAAAAAGAATTTATATTAGTTGAATTTAAAATAAACATTTGCATTTGAATGTTAGGAGTGCGTCAGGGAGCGTCATCAGTGGCGCACGAGATGCGGTGATAATGATATAAGTGACATTGTTGCATTTTAATGTTTTGTTAAGTCTAGCCCACGAGATGCGCCACTGCTGTGTTATGCATTCAAAATATTAGAGAAATATAGAGGCTAAATGCGGAGAAGATCTTGATTAGGTGGAAACCGAAACCAAGCCATTCACACAGATACATATTCAGCACATTTTTAGACGGACAAATATGACTGCTGCACTCGCGTCTCACACGAGATGTAGCCATGCAAAGTTAAAACAGTTTAAACTTTTAGAGAACACGTCGCAAATTTGTGGAGGTTTATTCCTTTTCAATGCGTCTCTTATATTTTTAAATGCAATCTGCGTCATGGGCGATTCGGCTCTTTGTATTAAGCAATGCATAAATACATGATGCTGTTTTGTTCATAATTGTTTATGCAATTTACGAAATTATATTTGATTTATATGGGTTAATTTAGACGTAATGCAGGTTTTTTTATAGACATTTATTTCCTTGCGTTGACGATTTAAATGTGCTGCATTATTTTGCTCATTGCGCCCTCCTGTGGCCTCGGAAGACAAGCCAAAAGTTTCCTTAAAGGGGTCCTATTACGCTCTTTTACAAAGTCTTGATTTTGTTTTGGGGGTGTACTAGAACAGGCTCTCATACTAGGTTGTTCGAAAAACACATTATTTTTCACATATTTTACATTATTACAACACCTCTCTCCCCAGTCTGGCATGAACGGCTCGAATAGTTCCTGTATCAAATGAAGGCCCGCCTTCTGAAACACAAAATGTGCTGTGATTGGTTAGCTGGGCCAGTGTGTGTTGTGATTGGCAGCACTCTGTGCCTGGTCGGGAAATGTCACGCCCCTTACCATAGCCGCCTGCGAGCTTCAGTGTAAATATTGCTTCAAAATCAAATCAATTTGAGCGCGATTTAAACCCGGATGATTATAATCGCTCTAAGTTCGTCTGCCTTGGGAAAGCTAGCGTGTCTCCGACATAGTGATAACACTCGTTGCCTTCTCTAGTGCAGCTCAACCAGGTCTCCTCCCATTCGTCGATATTTGTGATATCACAAATCCTGGAAAATATGCGTTGTAATCCAAACGAGCCGTTCATTGTAGTTTTTGAAAAGTGATTTCTGTTAAGTAAAATATCTCCTTTTGAAGTGGACTTTGAGCTTTGTAACTTTGCAGATCTTTTTTATGCTCAAACAGCAACATTACAGACTAACTAAAGTTGAAAAAAGTGAAGTGAAAAAGCATAATAGGACCCCTTTAAGACCTATTTAATCTGCATATAAAACATTAAGATTAGATATTTGCTTAATTTTTATTGTGT
Source organism: Sinocyclocheilus grahami (assembly GCF_001515645.1). Classification (NCBI taxonomy): domain Eukaryota; kingdom Metazoa; phylum Chordata; class Actinopteri; order Cypriniformes; family Cyprinidae; genus Sinocyclocheilus; species Sinocyclocheilus grahami. The sequence continues at coordinate 238,339 of NW_015505950.1, forward strand.
GTTTGACTGTTACAAAAACAAAAAAGATGTGTTGTTTGTCTCAATAAATTGGGTTAATTTAAAAATACAGTTATTATATTTAAACTTTTTTTCTATTACTCTTTGTTTTACAAAAGATGAAAAAATATAATCCTGGAAAATATGCGTTGTAATCCAAACGAGCCGTTCGTTGTAGTTTTTGAAAAGTGATTTCTGTTAAATTAAATATCTCCCTTTGGAGTGGACTTTTACAAATCTCACTTTCTAGATCTTTTTTTATGCCCAAACATTCACACTGATTAAAATTTAAAATATTATATTTAAACTTTTTTTCTATTACTCTTTGTTTTACAAAAGATTATAAAAAATGTCAATAATTATCGATACCGAACGCTATGAAACATTATATCGTTGATACATTTTTTTTAGCTATATCGCCCAGCCTTAATACTGTATGTTGTTGAATGGCTAATGTTGACTTCAGACCCATGGACGGTCAGCTGAGGTGGTCATGTTTACATTCGAGGACTTGGACATAACAATACAAACTGGTTATACAAGGGCTGATGGGATTAGTAGCATGTACAGAAAGGTTTTATGTTTGTTTATTATGTTTGTACAGTGATCTCCATGAATAGAGAAAGAGAACAATACTGCCAGTACCAACATATAATGAGGTTGTGTAAGTGTAGAAAAAGATATAAACACAGGCTCAAAAACATGCACGCATGTTTGCTGGTGAACAACAAGACCAGTTCATGCTGGTCTAAGCTAGTAAGTAATTATCCAGATTTGCTGACCAAACTAAGAGCCTTTCTTATCTGTTTGTGGCCAACACGCCATATGGCAGCGCCATCTACGAGTAGACTAAGACATTTTTTTATTAGTGGTGTCTGGTGTTTTTTCCTCCTGATGGCAGACACTCATGGAGGAGTAAACCTTAAGAGGATGAGCTCACCGACAGGGGCTTTGGGTGGCTTAGACAGTAGCCACCTGCTCTTCTGTACTTGCAACCACCTGACTGCTGTAGGATCATGCCAGGGTTGGTGCAGTATCAATGCCAGCATGTCCTGCAAAGCTAAATCTGATGGGCGCATCATTTTTAAAAAAATTATAGAATAGCTAATACATGTGCATTGGCTTCTTTGGTTAATCAAACACATGAGCTTTCTTAAATGTCACCTGGATTTCTTGTGCAAATCGTGCGATAAATATGTTTTATGACGCCATGGACAAATTGGTATTTATTAACCTCTCTACATTAGTATGTGGTAGTGTTAATTTGGTTAATATTCAGACATTTTTTCAATACAAAGACAAGACACTGACATTTTTAAAACTAAAATATAGTTTAAAAAAACTCTCTGCATCCAAAATCTCTCTATATTTTCAACAACAATAAAACAAAGAGACAAAATATAGTCCTCCATGAGTTTGTATGCTTGAGGTTGCCAGATGTATAGAGTTCAAATTAGAGCTTTTCTTTTAAAAGGACACATTTTCGGCCTAGTGTTTTACTTTATCTTTGCAATCTGGCAACCATGACCTTAAGAAAAAAGATGATGATCTGAAAACATTGACAAATAGGGATGCACAATATTATCTGACCAATATCGGAATTGGCCGATAATGGCTTTAAATGTAAATATCGGCATCGGTTCTATATGAAAAATGATGCCGATATGTCTTGCTGATAAGAGGAATGCATTAACTTACATGTGCTCAGGGTGTGCTAGCGATTAGATCACATCAGCAGTGTGGCTCATTCTTGAAGCAAAGTTTTGCCTGAATGGTGATTAGATTCACTGTTTTGGATTGCTGCATTTAAACTGAGAATGCACGTACAGAACGCGTTCGGTGTATGATAGAGTAAACGGTAATAGCAGGTGCAGTGACAGCAGCGGCAGCCTCCCCCGGGACCTAATGCCCGCTTAGTAAGGAGTTTTGGGGCGCTGTTGGCCTACTTCTAATAAAATTAAAGTAAAATACACAAATTATATTTAGACTGTGTTTCTGATTAATTAAAGCAGTAATTGACGCCATAAAATCATGAGTATGTTTTGATTTAAAGGTCAGAAGCTTACATGAACAAAAAAAAAATAACAAACATGACACTTAAATAATTTGTTAACACTTTACAATAAGGTTCATTAGTTAACTACATTAGTTAACATGAACTAATAATGAACTGCACTTAAACAGCGTTTATTAATCTTTGTTAATGTTAATTTCAACATTTACTAATACATTGTTAAAATCTTGTTAACATTAGTTAATGCACTGTGAACTAACATGAACTAACAATGAACATCTGTATTTTTATTAACTAACGTTAGTGAAGATTAGTAAATACAGTAACAAATGTATTGCTCATGGTTAGTTCATGTTAGTTTATACATTAACTAATGTTTAACTAATGAACCTTATTGTAAAGTGTTACCAATCATTTTATATATACTGATTTATTCATTAATGTGTAATATGTTATATTTTTAAACAAATTATGAGCTCTAAAAGATTTTCAGAATTTTTACAACTCTTTTGCTTTAGACCATTTACAAATGTTAAATCATAAAATAAAATATTAAGGTTACCACTGTATCTTTCTGAAAAAAAAAATGCAGTGATTAATATATAGTTTATTTATAGTTATTTTCAAATCTTCAATGTACTGTCATTATAAAATAACTTTATTATTGTTTATATAATTCTAACAAATAAGTTCTTGTTAAATACTAACCAAAATTAAAAATAATTATATATCGTATCGGCTATCGGCCAAAATGAGTTGAAAATTATCGGCATATCGGATATCAGCAAAAATCCAATATCGTGCATCCCTACTGACAAACATATAAGTTGGAGTTTAGCATTAGCCTTTGAGATATTCTACTTAAATTAAAATGTAACACAGCCAGACTGTATTTCTTCACTCTGCCGTTTGCTGCATAAATCTGCAACATCCAAACATAGATATTGACTATATTGATTGCGATGTGGTTGCTGAATAGATGCACTTACATGACTTCTGTGCCACAATACAAAGTATTTTTTGTTGTTGTTGTTTTAACAGAAAGAAAAAAGAAAAGAAAAACATGAATATAATTTGGATTTATTGGATTCAATATTAGTAATTTCACAGTTGTAGCGAGAAGCTTTTGAGTTGTATCAATTTTCATAATGATTAGAGACTGTGTTCATTTATATTATAATTTAATAAATCAGGAAACTAGATGAGGTAAAATAAACCCTAACGAGTGTGAGTTGACATTCTCTTTTTTTCTTCTTCAGTAATTCAATAATTCTGATTAAATTTCTCAAACGACAACAATCATGACCAGTAATCGCAAATAATTTTGAGCAAAATTATTGTAATAGTTTAACCATTATGCAGCATGACTGAAACATTTCATTGACTAAATATATTTGCTAAAAACTAAAAAGAACATTTGACACAGGACTAAGACAAAAAAAAAAAGAAACCTCAGCTGAAAAAATGACACTAGTGTGCTTTAACTAATTTACCAAGACAAACACACCCAGACCTCACGGTTCTCCTTAAGGTAAGGTGTTCGTGATGACGCACGTGTGCTACCAGACATACACTGCAAAGCGATTGGTTCTCTCATACATGCATAAGCACATGCTGAGGAGGCTGAACCATGCTGTCACCTCTCCTTACCTGTGTGTCATTATACATTGATGATACATATCAATGAGGCAACTCGGCACCTTAGCACCTCGCCGGCCTACATCGACTTCTTTTCATTAGTGTTTCACACAGGCAATGCTTTTATTAAAAGGTAGATGCATGTTAATGTTAATCAAAGCATCCCTCCACTAAACCTCAGAATGCAGATAAACATTCACGACGGCCCGTAACAATAACCATAACTCCCTTATAATCACATAAGCTCATTATAGAGCATAAGCGATTAAAGCTTCGTCTTCAGCTTTTTTTGTTCTACTCCTTGTTATTGTTAAGACAGTTTTGTGTGGTTAAGGTGGAGTGTCACCTATGATTAAATCAACTCACATATATATATTAAATGCTGATTTTTAATGTTTCATTCATCAATTTGGTTTTTGAGCACCAAATCAGCATATTAATTTCTAGGGCTGGGTATCGTTCAAAAATTTTCGATACCGATACCTTGACTTCGATACCGGTTCCTGAACGATACATTTTTCGATACCAATTTTATGAAATCAATTTTAACAAGATTACATTATCTAAAAAAAAAAACTGGTTTTATTTTTCAGCTTGTTGATGTTTATACAAACTCAAAGACTCATCTCCTGAGCCACTGCACAAAGGAACAAAATGTAACCAACACAATAAATCAGTGCAAATAGTTTTAATAAAGCTCAAATAGTCTTCAGTTTACACATCTGTTAGGCTACATTTACACTAGTGCGTGTGCGTTTTAAAACATTTAAAACATAAACGCACCAGTGTAAATGTAGCCTTACATCTAAGGGGGCTGGGACGCATTCACACTACAGCCTCACGTGTGCGCCACATCTGTGGCCGGTGTAAACTAGTAGGTGTGTTCGACTTGACGCAGACTGACTGTGCAGACTGATCGGTGTATTACAGTACCACGAGAGCTAAAGAGAGCAGACTGCTCCGTGCGCTTTCGAATCGCTCTCGCTGATGTCAAACACTGATCGATCTGTGCCGCACCTCTTCTAGTCGAACACACCAGCTAGTGCTGCAGGCTTATTGGCTCACTGACGCTGATGAGATTAACCCCTTAGGTATCGAAATTTGGTACCGAACGACGAGGCGTTTTTCGATACTCGATGTTATCGAGGCATTTCAGTCGGTGCCTATAAAGTATCGAACTCGATATCCAGCCCTATTAATTTCTGAAGGATCATGTGACACTGAAAACTGTTGGAAATTTAGCTTTCCTGTCATCACATGAATATAAATATTTTATATTATATATATATTTTTATGTATTTGTAATTTAATAAATGCAGCCTTAGTAAGCCTAAGAGACTTCATAAACAAACAACAACAAAACATACTGTTTCAGTCTTTCTACTTCAAAATTTTACATTTAATTCAATGCTTTACTTGCTGTTTGTAATTAAGTGTGAAATTTACTAGCAATTTCTGAATGAAAACTGTTTCTACACCAAATGTTTTTCGGTGTATATATGTACATAAATATTCCTGTATGTGTATAGTATTGATATATTTTTGAATACAAATTATTAAATTTGATTCTTCCTTGTGCCCATATAATATAAATTCTGCTATTTTAAACAGTCAAGAAAATGGTATTGTGCATAACTGAAAGAGACTGGCAGCAGGAAGTGTTGCAGGAAGTCAGAAAATCACTGTTGCCGTAATTACACACTCGGTATGCTCCTGACAACATATTGGCAGTAAATGAGATTTGGACTTGGATGAGATTTTTGATTTTTATTTAGATTTTTTTGCCAATTGCTTGTATTATTTTGTGAAACGTCCTTGGGCTCTTGACTGTCTGGTGTGTTTTGTTTGCCAATTTGCTTGTATTATTTTGTAAAGCGTCCTTGGGTTCTTGAAAGGCGCTATAAAAATAAAACATTATTATCATTTATTATTAGATGTGTCTCCTGTTGCTTTTAAAGGCTGTTAACTGTTCTGCTCACTAGCGTGTCAGTTTTCCCCCTCTCTCCCACAAACAGTGGGCTGTGCCCTGTTTCCATGAGAACCCACAGACAAGGTCAGGACCATTGTTCGTTTTCCTTTTCTAGCCGCCTTCACGAAACAACATAAGCGCTGATGAACTCAGAGGATGCAAGGTCTCCTTAGGGATGCATGCTAACAAAAACATCTAGTTATCCTGATCATATTCACTTTGGATTATTATTTTAAGTTAATGCACATTATCCACTGACTCTTCAAAAATTGCATTCATAGTACGATGTTTACCCATGATGCATCTCTTTTAGGTTAGCACAGGTGGTTTGGACACCGCTCCTTCTACAAAGAAAGGAATGACGTGAAAGGAAGAATAGACCTCAGAGTTTCCCTTTAAAGACCTTGGCGGGTAAACACAGCCCCACATTCATCCAAGCTCGGGTCATACCTGATAACGTGGCAAATTCCCTCCGTTGTGCACAACAAAGCCACCGCTTTGGCCCTTCTGTATTCAGTTTCTGCCATCTTTCTCCTCCTCGTGTCTCCGTGAGGACATTCAAATTGCTCTCACCTCGAGTCCAATAACAGAGAGAGCAAATTAGCAGAACGAGCCTCCCTCATGGCATCGCTCTTGCCGCCCCACCGCTCCTCACGGATCAAAGATATTCATCTCCGGTATAATTATGGTTATGGGCTTTCAAAGCGCTCGCCGCTCCCTGGGTCCTTTCTCTTAGTGTTCTCAAGGTTTACACTCGACGGCCCGCCTGTTGTTTTCTAGGCTTATTTTGGAGGGAGGATAATAAGTTTAGGGCCAGCGAGGCCTGAGGGAAGAGTCTCACAAAGTAGTGTTTGGTGTCTTTTACAGGCGTTCTGTTTGAATAGGCTCAGAGTTGGGCCGAGAAATAGTTCCCCTAACAAAACCAGCCTTCAACAGACAAGATTTAGACGCAGCGCTGCTGGGGAAAATGCCAGCTGTTAGACTCAGCTCTTTTACAGGTTGACTCTGCATTTGTGTTTTATGGTGTACGCACCCTGGCCTGCTCTGTAAATGTCCATCACTGGAATACAGTGCCATTGGCCATATACAGGGGGCCATTATGGCCCATATAGTAGTTTTCCACTCGCAGGTTTTTATTAAGACTCTTATCTTTATACATTACAGAGTCTTTTTTTATATTGTTCTTCATTTAAACAATAAGAATGACAAGTTGATTTAAAACGTTTTATAAGTCAAATAAACAAGTTAATTTTCTGTTAAATTGTTTTTCAGACCAAACTAATTCATGAAATCTTTTGAGAAACAGTTTCTCGTGGGCATAATGTAGATTTGCTACTTGCTAATGCTAGTCAGAAGCTGGTGGCATTAAGGGTAGGAACGTCCTCATTCTAGCGATTATTTGATTGGATTAAAATGATGTGAGTTCAAGATGAGTCATCAGTATTGTGATTTGTAAAGGAAGAAAACTATAAATTTGATCAACTTGTAGGAGTAGCATATGGCTTTATAGCTAATAAACATTGACTAAAAGCTAGAAACCCCCATTTTTAATGCATGTGGTGGGGTCGTTATAGGAATAATTGAAAGGTTTAAAATCTGTAAAAAAAATTTTTTTTTAAATGTAATAGGTCATGGCAACATAGGTTTTTAAATTAAATAATTGAACCAAACTTCATTTTTTAAGTTATATGAGGTTCAACTAAATTTTTTAGATCTGTCTAATATAATTTAGGTTGAAATGACTTGATTAAAATGAGTCAGGTTGATTATACTAAAAATGTAAGGCATCAACTGAACTTTGAAATTTGGTGGAATTGTATTATTATTATTTTTTTTACAATGTTTTAAGAAACTCTTATTTCTTGCTTTCAGGTGAACTGTAAAAACCATGAACCAAAAAAAGTTGTTGGCCTATTAGTGTTGACACTCTAAAGTGTGTTAAAAAAGATGCCAGTGTTTACAATGCGAGCTGAGAAGTTAAATGGATGTGTAATGCCACACTAATAGACTATCTGAGGTGGGCTCTGTTGATAAGTCTTGAGTTTGAAGAGGATTGCAGTGTGCTGAAGGGTTCTCTAGCAGCATGTGAGACCTTCTCACTGCAGTCTTGATTGCCTCTATGCCTGAGCACTAGGCTGAAATTAATGTAGAGCTCACTGATTCATACTGATGCATGGAGATGGTGTTTAACATGAGGCTTTAGGCTAAAATGCATTGAACACAAATCAGACCGATTAACCGGCAAATAAAAGTTTACATTACAACACTATTGTGTACCATTCAGAACTGATTTGAGGGTGCCTTTTACTATTTTTTGCAAACATTTCTTTGAGTAACATGACCGTAAATATGAACTCACGATTGAATGTAACATAAAACAAATGATTACTTTTCGTTAAAATCTTTATTAATGCCAAAAAATGCTTACATTTGTGTCTTTTTGTTCTCTCGGGCAGCCATGTTGCCGCTGAAGCTGGTTTACGCGGAGATAATTCATACCCCTTCGTTTGAAGTGTGGTCCCGAAAAATCTTCGTTTGAAGGGCTATCTGGCCCTTCCCCTTACCCCTACCCCTCCAACCAAAAGAGAATCGAGACACCCCTACCCCTTCACGTGAACGCGCGAAACGGAGGGCTAAGGGGTAAAATTGGGATTAAGCCTTACACTTCTTATCTCTTACAAACTCTTACTATAACATTTCAAGATAGATACAGCAGTGGTAGGTATTATGTGTTTCATCAGTGAATGATAAAAATGTGTTTTGTGCATCCTGTTCTCATCGTAAATGTTCTATTCCGCTGGCCTGTGTCCAGTTCTCCTGCTTTAGGGCAGCCAGCGAAATGTAGCTGGATCTGTCTTATCCCTTGTGGCACTCAATACCTGTTACACAAGCTATGGTCTGGCAAAGCTTCAACTTCAACCCTACCTGAGCTCTCGTTCTCTGCACTGGCAATACCAGACATAGAGACTGTGAGCAGACCAGATACATGAAGTTAGTTTTGTTAGAAGGATGACAATCAGAACAACTGGGAAATCAAGACAAAGGTAATAAAAAAAATAGGGAGGGGGCACGAGTTGTTGGTCTTGTAATACATTAGAGATCCTAAAATCCCAGGCCCAAGACAGCGGCACCACATAAACATGGCCTCCCCTATGAGTCTTACACTGTATTATTTATTTATTTGGTCTATAAGTTGCAGAGTATCACATTTGATTTATATACTGTTATAGATAGACAGACAGACAGATAGATAGATAAAGGAACTCAGTTTAAGAGGGACACGAGGAACTCTCAGGTTGCATTGAGCTTCTCCATTCTCAGAAGAGCACTCAGCGGTGTTAGTCACTGCTATGTGAGGTAATAAAGCTGTTTTGAAGCTCTCTGTGGTCTTAGAGGGCTTATTATGGGCTGTTATTTGGTATTATCTTGCACTGTACTCAGTCCCACTGCACCTTCTTGCTGTCCTGCATGCTCATTCATAATGAGGCTCATATTTGTCTCGCGCTTTTGCACTTGTTAGCCAAAATGAGCGTGAGGCAGATTGCTTGTTTTTTCTCATCATTTGCATCCCATAGGGAGGAGGCATGTTGTTTCTCCTGCTGATGAAAGGTAGGTGCGTGTGTGAGGCTAGGCTCGTTGCATGTGAGCGATCGTCAAGGTCGGATATCCTGGTTTGGGGATGAGGTTATACTTTGGTGTCCTTTTGCACGTGAAAGATAATACTCAACAGTGAGACTTGTGAAGAGTTGCTTTCAGGGTCATGTCAATTTTCATATTATTCTGGATAGGTTTCTCACAAGGACAGTCATGTAAGTTCATGCTGACCCAAGCAGACAGGACAAAACACTGGTGATGGAGCCATTTTGTACCTGCCCAGCCAAGTACAATAACTCATCACGTTCCAGATTATATGTGATCGGAGTCCAGAGAAACCGCAGCTGGACCCTTTCAGCTCAGCGTGAAGCCCCACTGAAGGTTTCTTTTTGTTATGAGTTCAAACAACTATGGAGTGTGTTTCTTTTCTATGTGAAATATAATCTGCAAGTAGTTTTCTGTCTGCTAATGGATTGCCAATGGATTATTTGGTGGTAATTATTTTTGATAATGATATCGCTATTTAATATATTTTGAAATTTAATTAATCTAAAGTAAAATAAGTATAAAATAACTACACACACATAAACAATGCCATTTACCCAATTGCTAATGATGTTTTTACCTCCGGTGTAATATCTGCTTGAATGCCATTTAGCCAATTAATTCAAAAAAAAAATTTCTTCGAAAATAGTCTTTATTAAATATCAATATAACTTTTTTTCTTAAATAATTTTTACAACTTTAAAAATTTCTAATTTTACATTTACATTAATGCATATAGCAAACACTTTTAACCACAGCAACTTGCATTACATTCAAAGTACACATTTTTTAAAATCAGTTCTTGATTTCACTGGGAATCAAACCCTCTAGTGCTCACTCTTATGCCTTTCTGCGTCATAATCACCAATTTCTCAGTAATTAGTGTGGTTTTGTAGTAATTATTATTTTATTCATTTTGTAGTTTTATCTAATGTATAAGAGACTGCAAAGTTTGAATTCCTTAACTGCCAATTGTACAGTGTTATGTGGAAATGTTGTCCCTTTGGTGTTAGTACAGCCTGCACTTGTTTTTTGTCTTTTACTCCACTCTGTACAAAAGTTTGTTGACAATACACTTAAACTGTCTAGACCTCAGGGTGCAAATGTCTGTGATGTGGTCTCAGCCATCGGTCATGTCCCACTTTGTTGTGCAATGCTGACCTCCATGTCTTGACCTGAAAGTGGCCTCTGACCTCATTCTGCGCTGGGTGGATGCCGATCGTCCCAGCTGTGAAGCTGTATAAATGCCAAGGTAATCTCAGGAAAATAAGATACAGTAGTACAGGACGCCACTTGTACGTGCCTGTCCGGTTGTGTTTCTCCTTTCTCTCCCACCTCCTTTCATTGTATTAACTTTATAGCCCATCAGTGAGAATGGAGATCAGCATGAAACTCTAAAAATATTGGGCAGTTGTCCCTCTGGTACCAACAAGGATTTATTTGTCAGAGGCCATTAAGTTTATGAAGTTTTTACCTCCGGTTTAATCTCTGCTCGAATTGAATCGGTGACTCCCCTGCTCATTCCCAGGCATGTCAGGGCCTGTTTATTCGGTGATGTTTTTCCGCCTTGACCTGATGCATTGGTGTGTAACTTAAATGTTGACGCACAAGTAGAGCAAGAACTTCTTCAGTGCATGATCTTGATTTTTGAGTCAATGCCAATGATATTGAGACGGTATTGAGATTAGAAGAGTGTTATGGACTCCATCTCTATAGTGTTTTGACCAAGTTGCCAGGAAACAGTACTTAGGCCAAGGACAATGTAAATGCAACCACACGGCCAAAGCTAAGACTAACATAAAGCCAAGACTCCATTTCAGTTCCTTTGCGTTTTGACAAATAGTCCAATATTACGCAATTGGCTTGTGCTTTACTGGAACAGCCATTCTTATTGCCTATTGACTAGCTTTAGACACAATTATGACTAAATTATTATTGTAATTTTATATACTGAATCTCAGTTTGAAGTACATACTTTAGGTATGCAAGATATAATCTAGGTAAGTAGTATAAATACCAATCCATGCTTACTGAAAAATGTGCATGTTGCACATAGCTTCTTGCATGTTTCATGACTCTTTCAAAGTGCAATGTCCAGTGAGTGGCACTAAAAGTGTGTTCAGTTTTTTCCACTCCAGAAGTTATTTGTTGTTCGTACCTCAGTGTATCAGAAATTAAATGTCTGTTAAGTGGTTGTGAAGGTTAATCCTCTATTAAGTTTGACAAATTATAGATTTATCAAAAGCAAATGTGAGATAAAAACACATTTCGTGAAGCAACCTTGCCCACTGTATCTTGCTTCTACAAGTATTTGAGTTCTTTTATTGTAGCATGTGCAGGGCTCGCAAAATTTCAAAATCCCTGTTAGCCCTTCGGGCAGGTACTCTTCAGATTCTGGTAGCCCAAAAATGAATTTAACTAGCCCAAATAAAAAATAACTTTTTAAAAAAAAATATATATAGAAAATTAGATAGGAGTTTAAATGTCAATCAAAAATATTTTTAATACACAAATATCAACAAATATGAAGGAAGGAATTTTATTTCACTATTTACAGGGTATCTGCAGAATTAAAAACAAATAAATGTAAGGCATTTTAAGAGCTGCACAAGTAAAATGACCACAGTATGAGTGGTGTTGGACAATGTCTATGGGAACATACAGTACTGAGCCATAAAATTGCGTGATTTACAGTTCAGATACAGGTTTTCACAAAAACAAAAATCTTATACAACAGCATTTCAGCCTTTAGACCATTTTTATGAATAGGGATAAATCAAGCATTTACAGTTTTATGTTAATTTAAGACTTATAAATATTACTGTCTTAACTGTTTAGATTTTTAGAAGGCACATTAACCTCTTTCTCATTTACAACTGCAATGTGTTTGCTGCGTAAAACATGAGTTGATATTTGAAATGATCTGACCATAAACGGCAAGAAAGGCTTGTTGGAAATGCAAATTCATTCTCTGCCACGAGGTGGCGCTTTAGGAGCGCTGAAATATTGCGGTCTCCCCGGTAACGGCTGTACACGAAGCAGCTCTGCGCTCATAAACGCTGCTTTATAAGGAATTATAGGTCAAATGAAATAAAAATGCCAACGACACGTTTCTGAGGACAGTCGGTTCCCTTCAGATACATTCAAATAAAGACATCCGCTCCGCGTTTTGACTTGACACATGCAGGGCTCATATTTATTCAATGATATCATTGCCTTTTGAAGTTTAATCCAGCCGTATCGCGGTTCTTGTCTTTCCATCCCCAACTGTAAGACCTCTTGAAATTATAATTAAGACATTTCTTATACCATTTAACGTATTTAAAAACTGAAAGATACGCATGACAATTGCAGCTTCTGTCAAATCGCATTCTCGATTCCATTTCGATTTATCGTGCAGCCCTAGCTCAAGACTTTTTCATACCAGAAGTAACCTGCTCTGTCTTTTCTGTTGGCTCCGCAATGTATTTTTCACTGCTTGAGAAACATGTGTGAGAGCGGCATGGCATGTTGGATGTGGCAACAGTAGCTAAGGAGGACGGGTTTTTGCAAAGGGTCAATTGCTATTCAAAACTAGCCCAATCCAGGGCTTGCAAAATTTCAAAATCCGTGGTAGCCCTTCGGGCAGGTACTCTTCAGATTCTGGTAGCCCAAAAATGAATTTAACTAGCCCAAATAAAAAATAACTTTTTAAAAAAAAATATATATAGAAAATTAGATAGGAGTTTAAATGTCAATCAAAAATATTTTTAATACACAAATATCAACAAATATGAAGGAAGGAATTTTATTTCACTATTTACAGGGTATCTGCAGAATTAAAAAAAATAAATGTAAGGCATTTTAAGAGCTGCACAAGTCAAATGAACACAGTATGAGTGGTGTTGGACAATGTCTATGGGAACATACAGTACTGAGCCATAAAATTGCGTGATTTACAGTTCAGATACAGGTTTTCACAAAAACAAAAATCTTATACAACAGCATTTCAGCCTTTAGACCATTTTTATGAATAGGGATAAATCAAGCATTTACAGTTTTATGTTAATTTAAGACTTATAAATATTACTGTCTTAACTGTTTAGATTTTTAGAAGGCACATTAACCTCTTTCTCATTTACAACTGCAATGTGTTTGCTGCGTAAAACATGAGTTGATATTTGAAATGATCTGACCATAAACGGCAAGAAAGGCTTGTTGGAAATGCAAATTCATTCTCTGCCACGAGGTGGCGCTTTAGGAGCGCTGAAATATTGCGGTCTCCCCGGTAACGGCTGTACACGAAGCAGCTCTGCGCTCATAAACGCTGCTTTATAAGGAATTATAGGTCAAATGAAATAAAAATGCGCTGTGTTTTGACTTGAACTTGAAACGTGCAGCGCTCATATTTATTCAATGACATCATTACCTTTTGAAGTTTAATCCAGCCGCGTCGCGACTCCTGTCTTTCCGTCCCCAACTGTTAAGACCTCTTGAAATTATAATTAAGACATTTCTTATACCATTTAACGTATTTAAAAATTTTATGGCCTTAAGTTTGGTACAACTCACTTTAGGAGTTTTTAAGGACCCGCGGGAGATCTGCATTTAAGATAGCCCGTCGGGCAGAGTGGGGATACATTTTGGTAGCCCGACTGGAAAACACTATAGCCCCGGGACATCGGGCTAGTGATTTTGCGAGCCCTGATGTGGTTTACGGGATTTGTGAAAGTACAATTCAAGTGCATTGCTGTATCGGGTGAGCTACCGAGCAAGTTTACTACATCAGAAAAGCAGTACATATGGAGCTAATTATGTGATGCAAACATCAAAATGTATTAGTTTACAAATTATGCACTATGGTAAATTTATATTTGAGGTCATAACATAGTATTATGCAAGGAACCATACGAAAAAGAGTTCTTATTAATTGATAATTTGCCCCTGTAATTATAATCGAATAAACAAATAAAAGTTGTTTGTGGTTTACTGCCACTTATGTTCATGTAAGTTGGAAATGAGTTTTGGAGTTTTATTGTTTTTCCAATGACCCCATGTTGAATTTACCCGAGTGTTGTTAAACCAAGTACAATTTAACAATAAAAAATGGTACCAGTATGGCACTTGAGCTGTCCAGCTTAGTTTTCTACCATTTTTATTTAACTTGTTGAATCCATAAGTTCCTTTCAGTTGCAGTACACTATCCAGATATTATTCACTACTGTTTTTTTTATTTATTTATTTTTTTAAATGAAGTATTTGGACACCCAACTTATTTGACCTACTGTTTTTTTTCCATACTTTGTTCCATGGAAGCCAAGTATGTTTACAGCTGTCTAGCTTAGCCTTGCATAGCCTAGCACAGAGTGACCTACAGACGGATAATGTTAAAAAAGTAAAGGAACAAGCATCGCCAAGTAGCTTGTATCAGGTTGGCAGCACTAGAACAGAGGAGGCACTCAAGGCCCTTGTAAGAGGAGACCATTGTTGGGGTACCGTGTCGGAGACGGGTAAGAAGGGATGATGAAATGAAAGAGTGGAATGAAGGGGGTGGCTGGCCCATCAGATAGCTTTCACCTTCTCAAAGCATAGCTCTTGGCTTTGAGAGGGCCACTCAAAGGTCACAGCCTTTTCAAGACTTGGAGCTGCACGGTTTGTGTTTGGACCTATTGTTTGACGCTGCCTTGTACATCAGGTTTGCAGATGTCACGTATGCAGAGTGGACGGCTCTGTGAATCAATTGTCCTATCTCCAGAGCACAGCATGGAGCAGAAACCTGTGACAGGTGTCATGCATGGATGCCTGCCTTGTTACACAGAGTTTCTTGATGAAGGTTAAAGAGATAACTATTGATACTACTTCTGAGGGACAACAAAAAGGTTCATGTTTTTCAGGAAAGGTCAACCATACCTTCATTCATCACACTGATAACATTTTAATTTATTTAAATCATTTGTTTTATTTGATTGTTATTTTTTAAGAAATTTTGTCACATTTGTCTTGTGGTGTAGTTTCTCATATCTCCAGAAAGTAGAGTTCCCTCCACCTTTGACTTGGAGAGGACAGTGATGTGTCATATGTTGAAGTGTGAAACTGATCTGCCTTATGTAATGTGGCATCACACCTGCAGCTGCTGTGACCAAACTCATTAAGTGTCATTAAAGGTGTGAAGGAAATTTGACATGTTTGTGTGTGTGTTAAATAAATGCCATGTGAAGATCTTAAAGATCCTAGCAGGGTTTTCTTATTGAAGTTTTTTTCAAACTCATATGACTTTATTCTGTGGAACACAAACAGAGAAATATTTAATAATGTCAAACCGGTGTCGTCTTTATCAGTACTGTAATTGTCCAACTTGTGTGCAATATTCAAGAGTCTTCTGAAGTCATATGATAGCTTATGTGAGGAACAGATTTAAATTTACACTACCATTCAAAAGTCTGGTCAGTAAGATTTTTTTTTCTAAATGAAATTAATTAATACTTTTATTGAGCAGGAATGCATTAAATTAATCAAAAGTGACAGCAAAATACATGTATAATGTTGTGAAACATTTCAAATATATCCTGTTCTTTTGAGCTTTCTAATCATCAAAGAATTCTGAAAAATAATGCATCACATTTTCCACAAAAATCAAGCAGTACGATGGTTTTTAACTTATATAATGATAAAAATGTTTTAAAATGTGAATTTATGTTTTTGTGATTAAGCAATAAATAATAGTGTACAGGTTTGCAACAAGAAGTCAGTGACAAAATAATGGTAATTTAAATGTTTGTGTGATCTATTCATCTCAAGGTTTTAATAGAGATTGAATGGGACAAGACAGAAGATCTTGTCATCTTTGTGTTTAGTAACGAATGCATCTCTTCCGCTCTACTTTTCCCTCCTTTCTGCTTTTCTTGCTATGATTAAGGGTCTATTTTTCTCTAATCCTAACCATTGGAGCAGAATAGCCATCTGTCAATGATATATTGCTTGCAATGTGTGTGTGACAGACAGTGTTACAGGGAGTTACAACCCTTCCGGTGTGTGTGTGTCTTCCCCCAGTGAGGCCCCTCTACAGCTACAGCTGCCCCCTCTCATCACCATTCTCCATCAGGCTAATAGCAACAGGTGTCTGAGTCGGTCCACACCCGCTTGAGCCATGACAACTAGCGTGTCACACAATAAAGGGAGGGGACATAGTATCTGGAAGAGATGCACACATAGATAAACACACCTGCATTCATGCATGCTTTATCATCAGCATGCACACACCATGCATCTCTATGGGTACACGAGCAAACAGTAACCTGCACATGATGGAGAGACACATAAAGACAAGCATATGTCCACTGATCTTCAGCATCTCAGATGGCTGACATCTCATCTTAAAGCCTGATTCACTTGCCATATGTGACTCAAGGTTATTTTTCACCAATTTTTGTCTGCTCTTTGCCCATATAGTGGCCCACAAGATATTCAAAAATATAAACTTGTATGCAGTCAGCATGACAGTTAAGTATTAAATTTTTTTTTTTTATTATTATTTTAATAATTATTATTAACAATTATATATTTACTTTTATCAACTTTTATTACTTTTATTAGCATTTTTAAACATTATCTTTAATCAAAAGTTAAATATTAAATATATTAATTTCACTATTTTTAATATTTAAGTGTATTATTTAATATGTATAAATACATTATAATAATTTACTTAAAATAATCTACATTTCCTAGAATTTTATATACAGTATATTAAAACAATTCAATAGGTCAAGATGTCTAGGATAAAAAAAAAATCCTAGGTCCCAAATAAATTATGTATGTATATATATATAAATCGACATCTTTATCATCAAATCAATTTTAGCTTTGTGTGCAGTGTGAACAATTTTATGCACGTCTACTTCCACATCATAGGAATAATGTTTTAATTTCTCATGTGCATGTTTCAGTAGTGCCAGGCTGGCGGTTTCATATCCCTCGAGCTGCTCGAGTCAGGCTGACTTCAGTGGATTTGCCGCTATGGGTTTTATTTCCCAGGGTAGCATCGTATGGCCCGTGTTACATCACAGCTTTATCAGTGACTCATAGGTGATGCCTTGGAGAACCAAACTCTCTTGTGATAAAGCATGGCTGAGTTTACACACATCACAATGCCTGGATCAGTATTATGAACAGATCGTATCACTCTGTCTGCCTCTGTCAAGTTGTTGCATAACTGTTGGTCAGTCTGACACCACCTCATATCTGTGTCCTCATCATTGGCTTCATGTAACCGCTCAGTATCTCATCTAGTGTTGTCACGGTACCAACATTTCAGTATTCGGTACCAATACCAGTGAAAATCCACGGTTCTCTGTACCAATTTCAGTACCAAAGCAAAACACAAAAACATGCTAATTAAAAAATTTGACTATACTTTCATTTAATCCAAAATATGTACATATTTAATTTTAAAGGGCTTTTGAAAACCTAGAGTCATTCAGCCAAGAATAACTAAGTTAGCTAAAAGAAAAAAAAACTGATATGACACAAACAATGTTAACCATTTGTACATTTTCTAACATTCTGCATATTTTAGATTCACAATTCATTTAAAAGCCTCTGGTGTGTAAAAATAATAAATATCATCATGTCCTCCTGTTTTTTTTTTTTTTACCCTAATAAAAGTTATAGGAGCATGAAATACCGTATTGGCCCGAATATAAGACGACCCTGATTATAAGACGACCCCCCTTTTTCCAGATGTACCTTTTGGAAAAAGGCTTTTTAAAAACCAAATACCAAAAAACACATTTTGTCTGTCTTACGTTTTAAAATCACAAAGGGAGTTTGGTCCCATCAGGCTAACGTGACAGTCACGACTCATGCAGCTGTAAGCTTTTTTTTTTCTTTTGTTTTTACTCGTGATCTTTACAACACGCATTACATTACGTATTTCATGGCACACTCGTTTTATGTGTATTTGGCGCCACCTATTGTTGTGGGTGTATTATTGACACGTCAAAGTCTAGACCCTGAATATAAGACGACCGCGTTTTTTCAGATGTATTTCCAAGAAAAAAACATTGTCTTATATTCGGGTCAATACGGTAGTTAATAAAGAAACTTCATTCTAATGCTCATTATATTAGCGTTAGCCGCGCTTATGCTAATGATTAACTACTCTAATAACAGCGTTCATTTCAATCCGACATTCAAATTAAAATATTGAATAATATTCATAACCGAAGCGGTGTTTCCCACAGACTTGCAGTCTATTTGTGGTGGCAATATAAATGCAAATTCATTCTCTGCCAGCAGGAGGCACTTGTAGTTTCCCCGGTAATGGCTGTACACAAAGCAGCGCTCAGCTCACAAACGCTGCTCAGGCATTGCAGGCAAGATGAAATGAAAATGACATCCATAATTTTCTGAAGACAGTCGGTTTACTTCAGAAGTACAGTGATATAAAAACACCCACACCGCGTTTCGACTTTGACATGTGCAGTGCTCATGTTTATTCAACGAAGTCAAAGCCTTTTGGAAAATCTATGTGTGGCGGTCAGTTTTGACATTGTGGCGGGCAGCCACTAATAAATCAATGTATGGGAAACACTGATCTAAATATTAAAAAGTAAAATGAAACTTACCTGCTTGAACTCATTCATTTGATCTGGGTGTCTTTAAAGGGGTCATATTATGCTATTTTAAAGATCATTATTTTTTGTATTTGGTGTAACAGAATATGTTGACATGCTTTAATGTTCAAAAAACACATTATTTTTCAAATACTGTACATTATTGTAGGTCCTCTATGCCCCGCCTCTCTCAAACGCTTCGTTTTCAACAAAGCCCCCTCCTTTGACAAGCACAGTCTGCTCTGATTGGCCAGCTGACCCTGTGCATTGTGATTGGCCGAACACCGCAAGCACTCGTCAAAAATGTAATGCCCCTTACCATAATCGCGAGCGTCAGCTTTCAAAGTAAATATCAAGACAGTTAATAATGTCGTTAGCTTTACCATCAGTTCAAGCCCGAAAGGGCAACAGAGTCGCGTGACAGACACAGTGATGATGCAGTACACAAGCCGCGGTTAAGACAGCTGACGTGCTATGATTTCTGACAGGCTGTTCACTCTCCTGTGATGTGACCCTGTTCCCCTCACACACACACACACATGACGCGTTACTCTGCGCTGCGCAAAACTCCGCATTTGAACAGTCAATAGCAAATACTTAAACTAATAACAAAACATACTTACAGTCGCTGATTCAGAAGCGCCAGATTGTCATAGCAAAGTCGGAATTGACCCCTTTTTATTTTTATTTTTTAAAGAAATAGCCTTTGTGCACAGCCAGCCTTGTACTCTTCTAGGTTCAAAAAACTGTCGTCCATAAAATACGTTGCACAAATTCGAACATCTGGGTTGTGCTGTTCTGTTGTAAATAAATCTTAACCAATGATTCCTAATTGCATCTACTTCCGGAAGGCCAAATAAACACACAGCGTCTCCCTGACATGCTGCATCAACACTACTGCTGTTCCTGAAACCACGCCTTCTTTCTTTGCGTGCACATTTGGGCGGCATTATGCTAATATTTCCACATTGTGACGTAGATATGTGGGGGCGTGTTAGAACGAGCCGTTTTAGGTAGGCGTGGTTGACTCTTAACTTTTATAAAGAATATCTCTTTGGATTTGAGACTTTAGTCTTTGCAACTTTACAGATCTTCTTTATGCACCAAGAGCTTGTAACGACTTTCCAAAGAGAAAGGAAAACTTGAAATCGCATCATATGACCCCTTTAAAAGTGTTTTGTTAGTTTGGTGTGTTTCCTCTTTTTGATGTCGCCACGTCTCAGTGCTATTATGAAGAGAGCGCATCTGCGCACCTTTCGGATAGCGCATTAAGAATCGGGTTGACCGGGTACTCGGTACCACCGGTGCTTAAAAAAAAAAAACCTGGTACCGTAAATTTTTCATTTTTTAGGAACCGATTGGGACCGAAGGACCGGGTCTTTTGACAGCATTAATCGGTAACACTTTACTTGAAGGGGTGTGCATAAGACTGACATGACACCTTCATAATCATTACATGACACATGTCATGAATATGAAGGAGGTTTTATGCATGTTTATGACAACTGTCATTAAGTGTCATTCGCTCAGTTATGTCATTTTTAATGCAAATATGACATTATTTGACATAACCCTACCCCTACCCTTACCCCTAACCATAGCCCATCCAAAGGCATCTCAAACAATGTCATCTTTGCATTAAAAATTACATAACTGAGCGAATGACACTTAATGACAGTTGTCATAAACATGCATAAAAAATCTTCATATTCATGACATGTGTCATGTCATGATTATGTAGGTGTCATGTTATGATTATGAAGGTGTCATGTCAGTCTTATGCACACCCTTTCAAGTAAAGTGTAACCCATTAATCTCATCTTTCTCTTTCATTTTCTCTGCCTTGTTTTTCTCTCTCTTCCTCTGTTTACCTGTTGGATAGAGTAAAGTTGTATTCATTAAGTGGCTCACTCTGTTCTCTCTAGGGTTTTTCCTGCTCTGTCAAAACGCAAAAAAACATTTCGAGCTATGTGGTTGTGCATGTGTTTCTGTTTTAAACATAGTTAATCAAAGGTGCTAGCATTACCCGCATATATTTTTTTTCAGACCATGGCATCAAAATGAAATTTTATTATATTTGAAAGTACTTTTCGTTATTTTATTTTATTTTATATCTGCATTTATTTGTATTGATTTCTGTATTATTTATTTGTTTTTATTTGTGTTTATTTCTTTCCTGAATATTTTTACTTAATTTGATCATTTTTCCAGTTTCCCGGTTTTTAACCAGTTTTTTTTCTTTGGATTATTTTTTATTACCTTTAAAGAGTTCAAATTATATTTATAATCATGTCTTTTGTCAAACACTAAATAATAGGAAGCATTTTTTTTTTCAGAATAGAAAATATATTTACAAAAGCCTCACACATAAATCTCTTCTACTTTTAATCTTACTGAATCTGATCTCAGATTTTTTGTTTGTTTGCTTTTTTGGTTATGGAGTCACAATAGTCCAGCGAGTCCATCCTGCAGGAGCCGACACAACCACTCCACCTCCTTTCTGATACATTTTGACCATTGCTGTGTTTTAATAACCTGGATAGATCCCAATATTCACCTCCCTTTGCTGCTAATCTTCACCCCGCGGTTAATTGGTAACTCCATCCACCTGGATGACTTGGACTGTCGCCCCCAACGACTGTGCCATTCTTTGTGCTTATTTAAATAACACCATATTGCTAATTGATTTCATGTCGATGCATTAGCAGGCTGTTGCGCAGACCCTGGCTGATCTTTGATGCCATTTAATATTTCACGACCACGCTCCGCTTTTAATTTTATCACCCTTTATTCTCGCATGGCTCGTTTTGTGCACTGACTCATATGTTGCTGATAGCGTGTGTGTTAGCATGGTTACATTGGCCCGCACTGCCTTCTCAAACAAATCGGGGTATCATTTGATTGCCATTTCATAAAGTATTGTGTAGTGTAATGATGCCTAAAGGCTCTTTGAGCTCTCATGTCACCTTTATGAACATATGAATTAGTCAGTGGACTAGTGGAGCAGTTAGCGTCTGGCCAGGTGAATGCCCTCTGTCCTTTATGCAGGTGGAAACCAAAGATGGCTTTCCCGAATAACTTGCAGCCCTTTAATGGGGCCTCTTTTGCTTCCTTCTTTGTGGCAGTGAGATTGAGAGGGGAGACCTCAGAAACAGCTGGTTTCAGATGGTTGACCAGTGATTCTCATTGGTCACAGACAGGCTTGTGTTATTGCCAACACTTGCCAGCATTGCTGTGTTTTAAACAGATGATTTAAGATGAAATCTTCCAAATTTTATTGCCCAGAGGTTGCTTTTTAATTATTTAGGAGATGTAGCTGAGTTATGAATTATGTTTTAGACATAAAATTAATTAAAAAAAAAATAGGTAAGATCTCTTCTGAACTGTAGATCGATGCTAAGTTTTTGCTTTGTTTTACTTTGCTTTGTGTTTTGTGTTTTGGTTTTGTCAGGGATAAACATCAGACTAAAGTAAAAATTCTTAACTTGCTATACATTTCATCTAATTGCTATCCATGGCATATGGATGCATGAAAAACACACCCTTGAGTAAATTCCAGCTACCTGAGATTTCATATACTTCTTGCACTAGATATTGTACAGGCGTTAACCTGTGATCTCATTACATGAACTTTCCTGTTAACTCTGTCTTTTATCTCTTAATGGACTAGTTGCTTAGCAGCAATCAAACGTCTTTTGGACATTGATATATAGACACTGATTGTCTTTCCCATTGGTCCTTATGGTACATTGATTGTCACAGGGTTTATTTGCACAGGTATGATTAAACCTAAGCACCCAGGAAAAGTAAGAAAAGTAATTAAAAGACCAGTGGAAGATCTGAATGTCGTTCTACCGCACAATGCATGTGATACGCCTGTTAGGTTTCATGATGACACAGAGCTTCTCATGTCTGAGGGACTAACTATCTGGTAAAGAGAAAGTGTGGATTTGTATTTACCCATGAAGAACACAGGTCTTCTGTCCATGAGGTCAATCATGTCACTGCCCACCCAGCTTGCTCTGACAAACCCTGCACAGCTGATAGAATATCAGTCTCTCAGTGTGCGTTAGTCCATGTGTGTGGGACGACACAAACTATATACATGTTTAAAAATACAGTTATGGGTCATTGTTTGTGTGTGTGTGTGCATCGATTTGTTTCTGTAAATATCAGCATCAAATCAGCATATTAGAATGATTTCTGAAGGATCATGTGACACTGAAGACTGGAGTAGTGGCTGGTGAAAATTCAGCATTTTTGAGCAAACAAAAACATTTAAAAATCATACCGACCCCATATAATAACAAAGCATATAAAGGCTCAAAATCTAAAATATAAACTATTTACGTATAAATTAACTGTATGGCTTTTTAATTGTATGAATTTGTATAACTTAGTATTTTAAAAATATATTTTATATTATATTGCAGCACAAAAACCCTGAAATGTGTCAAACAAACATGCACATACTCCAAAGCAATCATTTACCTATTGTATAAAAGGAATAACAATAGTTGATATACAAGCAGAATAAGTAAATAAACATTTATTAATAGTGGCAGCACAGTCATGGCCAGACCATTCATGCTTCCACTCTATTGGATCCTCTGTCCAACAGTGGCATTACACAAGAACATACAGTAGGTGTACAGTATTGGCCTTTATCAAGAGCAAGGACCATTTCAGATGAGTGGAACCTGATCAGTGACCCAGTACTGATTACAGTGCGTCATTCTCTCGTGCCACGTAAAAGTAGTGGCTGGTGAAAATTCAGCATTTTTGAGCAAACAAAAACATTTAAAAATCATACCGACCCCATATAATAACAAAGCATATAAAGGCTCAAAATCTAAAATATAAACTATTTACGTATAAATTAACTGTATGGCTTTTTAATTGTATGAATTTGTATGACTTAGTATTTTTAAAATATATTTTATATTATATTGCAGCATAAAAACCCTGAAATGTGTCAAACAAACATGCACATACTCCAAAGCAATCATTTACCTATTGTATAAAATGAATAACAATAGTTGATATACAAGCAGAATAAGTAAATAAACATTTATTAATAGTGGCAGCACAGTCATGGCCAGACCATTCATGCTTCCACTCTATTGGATCCTCTGTCCAACAGTGGCATTACACAAGAACATACAGTAGGTGTACAGTATTGGCCTTTATCAAGAGCAAGGACCATTTCAGATGAGTGGAACCTGATCAGTGACCCAGTACTGATTACAGTGCGTCATTCTCTCGTGCCACGTAAACTATACTGGGACTGGTGTCTTAAGAACATTAGGACTGGCCAAACTGCCACTCTACAGCTGTCACCGTGTGAATGGTGAGATAACATAAACTCATGCACCATATGGCATAGAGCACGAAAACTGCACTTACCGTAAATAAACGCCTCACAAACAACCACACGTGCATGAGACGCATCTCACTCATGTGCATTGATATTCTTGGAAGATGCTTCCTTAAGTGAATGACTAAGCTAATCAGGTTTACAATGTCAACTACTATACCATACATTTTCATGCTTTTTGAAAGAAATCTCTAAAGCTCAGCAAGGCTGCATTTATCTGATCAAGTAAACATGATTATTATGAAATAATATTACGATTTAAATGAGTTGTCTTCTATTTTATCTTTTTTTTTAATGTAAATGTAAAAGCAAAGCTAACTTTTCAGCAGCCATTACTCGTAATAAAAGCGCTTGATAAAACCATGATGCATTTATTTTTCACGTTCTTTTAATCAATTGAAAGTGCAAAGAACAGAATTTATAACTTTTATAACATTATAAATGTCTTTACCATCACTTTCCTTGTTGAATAAAAGTATTAATTTCATTCAAAAAGGTTTTACTGACCGCAAACTTTTGAACAGAAGTGTATCTCTCTCCCTGTGTTTGTTTTTTCGATAAGCATAACATAATATATAAATGTAAAACAGTGCATTAACATTTTGTCCATTCCCTTGGGCAAATGCAATGAGGCATGTCCTTTTCACCTTGTCTCCACCTTTCTGTCATTCGTTTCCTCACCCAGTCTTTTCTCTTCCTCTGTTTGCAAAGAACGTCTGTATGTTTGCATTGTGCGCCGTTATAATTGGCCTCTTTTAAAAGTCAGATCTCCTCTGCTGCATTTCAATTGAGAGGCTTCAAAGAGAAAGCTGGGGTTTGTATTTGAACGGGTCATCAAACGATTTGGGTGTGTTTTCACGAGCCCTGACTAACTCGAACATTGGCTCTGAATCCCGAGGCCCTTCAGAATGAATGGTGCTCTTGAGACAACCAGATTCAGCCTCATGGTTACATTTGGAGCCATCAAAGTCTCCCATGGGCTTCTTAAATGACCCTAAATGTAGATGTAAAAATAGAAACTAAATTAGGCGTGATGTCTTCCATCATGACACACTCACCTTTTGCTTTTAAACCACACTAGCCGCGTCTTTCATGTGGATCCATTATGATATTTCTATTTGGAGGTGCTGTTACGACACTCTGTGTCACTGTAACCGAAATAAATGGCCTTTTGTAGTTAATGTTAGCTGATAGCTAGCTGTGATTACCAGTAAAGTGTGTTGTCAGGTAGCGAGTAAAAGGTTAGAATGGTTTTGATATAGGCTACACTCTGCGCATGCATACAGTGCATATAAAAATATAACAAGATGTACTCCGATTCATGTTTTTCTTTCCCTCTTTTTCAGATGGTGGTGTTGATGGACCCCATGGAGGATCCAGATGATATTCTTCGAGCTCATCGATCCAGAGAGAAGACTTATATGTTTGATGTGGCCTTCGATTATTCAGCCACGCAGGCAAGCCCATTCTGTGTTTGTGCCTGTGAAGCACATGTATATACAAAAGTTAACATGCTTTTCAAAGAGATCACATTTATGCAGTTATTTGTGTTCATGTAAGTGCATTTGTGTTTACTATGTGGTTGAATGAAAGATGAAAATACACACAAAGGCTGCAATTAAACGTGTTTGTGTGTGATTTCCTTAGGACGAGGTGTACAGATCCACCACTAAAGGCTTGATTGAAGGTCTCATATCTGGGTACAATGCCACTGTTTTTGCCTACGGACCCACAGGTCAGTACACACATCATTCATACCAAGGGCTGGGCAATATATTAATTTTTCATTATATATTTTTTAACCATGGTAATTTCACTAAAGCAATAAAACTTGTTCAAATCCTAAATCAAGAATTAAGATTTGGGATACAGACCCTGATTTTTTATTTTATTTATGATTTTGCAATTGTGTTATATCTTGATCATTTTATTATAGCATTTTAATAGTGCCTTTGATTTAAACTTAAATGACAAAAATGTCTTCGAGCTTGTAAATTGGTTAGATTCTTTTCCATTAATTGGTTCAGACATCTTTGTGTACTCAACACAAATATGTTCAGGGAAGCTCACCAGACAGACAAGACAGACAAGACAGACAAGACAGACAAGACAGACAGACAGACAGACAGACAGATAGATAGATAGATAGATAGATAGATAGATAGATAGATAGATAACGCACACAATGCTTTAAAGATTAAAATACAAGTTAAATATTTCATATATTAACCTAGCTCACTAAATTCCAGCTGTCAAGATCACATTATCTGGTAATCTGGTATTTAATCTAAAAAATAAATACCTTAATTAAAGACCTGTCTTTATGCTGCTTTGAATTGATTAAAAGTTAATTCCTGGAAAGCAGATGTCTGTGTGGCTCCCGTGTGCTTGCATGCTCTAATCCAGTGTTTCCCAACCTTTTTGTAGTCGCGGCAGCCTTTGGAAATTTTAACAAACTTGTGGCACCCTACAAAATTTATTTTGTCACAATATTTGAATTTCTAACTTCGATATGATAATTTGAAAAGTATAGATATTCGGTACAGCAGGGAAGAACTGCAGAATATAATGTCATACAGATATTTTTAATATTATTAAAAAATGTTGTCCATCAATGGTGGCAATCAGTAGGCTAATTTCTAATGAAGAGACCAATTTACATGACAGATTTTAATGTAGGCTTTTATACATATGTAAACATTATTTAACTACCATTATAGCTATCTCGCAAATTTTTGCTCACTCAGTGTTTTTTTGTATTTTACAGTGGGGTAATTGTGGTGCAGTAGCACGAGACAACTTGATTTCAAACTTTGAATTTAATAAAAAATGACAAGGAAGCAGTCAGTAATAAAATAAGAACAAATAAAGGAATTAATAATGATACATAAAAAAAAAATGACCATGCCTTCGAATTAAATTAATTGCTTTTTTGTTTTTCAGGTAGGTCTAACAGTAGGGTTAAGATATTACTATTTAATTTTATTTTTTTACCAATTATCCAAATAATGTTTAGTCCTAGAAAGCTATTATTATCAGAACACGGGAGCATAACATAGCGGTTAGCAGATCAATGAATGAGATTGGGAAACACTGCTCTAATCTATCCTCAGAGTGACTTTTACTGACTGTTCCTGTCTGTGGCCCTGGCTATATAAAGCTTAGATCTGTGCTCAGCCTGACAGGGATAAAAGCCACCTGTAAACATTATGTATCACTCACTATGACTCACCTCACACCTGTGCCTTCCGTTTATGCCATGCTGATGAACATATGCTAATTATCTACAATCATTTCACATTTATGAAAAGAGGTAGTGATAAGCCTATTCTGTATCACAGGCAGCAGGAATGATCCAACAAATAAAATGTAAATAATAAAAACATGTTTATGTTTAAGGACTTTTTTATTTTATTAAAATCTATTTATTTATTTTTTATTTTGATGTTGTATGATGTCAGGCAATAAACTGAGGGTAAATCGTGGTCCTAATAAGCAGATGTGTGTATGTCTACAGGTTGTGGGAAGACTTACACTATGCTGGGAACAGACAGAGAACCTGGTATCTACGTTCGCACATTAAATGACCTATTCAAAGCCATCGAAGAAACCAGTGATGACATGCAGTACAGTGTCTCAATGTCCTACTTGGAGGTGAGAGCTTCATTTGGTTGCTAAATAGGATTTTAGCAGCCACTTATTGTTGTTTTTTCCCTCACATATTGTATCATTTAGAGATTTGATATAGAACTTTAAAGATAGTCACCCTATTGCCACGCTAAATAAATACACATAGTAAAGTCAATTGCCCTCATTTAGTTTTAAACAATTTTTTAAAAAGGGTAACGGCCTAAGTGTTATGTGATAAGATAATCATCATGCAGGCCCGTGCCAAGCGGCCGATAGCACGTCTGTTTATTAGTTCTGTTTGCATGAGGGAGGGGTAATCTTGTCGGCTTAGCGACTATCTCAGCATCTTTGATTACGGTGATGGTGTATTGATACTAGAAAGCTTGTTTCCCCTCTGAGCTGTGATGGACTTGTCCAAAGTTTACTCAAAACAAATACATGCTTCCCTGATCGCCTTCTGCGTTAGCCTAGAAACAGATCGCTATGCGTTTATGTGACTGGCCAAGTAACACAGCTTTGTGTCTTAAATGAAAAATGGCTGCTGACTTGCAAAAAAGGCCTAATATTACCCATTAAATTATATTATATTGTTATTTTATATAATATTATATAAAACAATTACAAAATAAAACTTAAAATGAAAACATAAAATCTAAAAATAAAAACTAATTTAAAAATAGTAATAAAATCTATAATAGTATATCTATTATACTAAAACTGTGTTTTAAGGTGTTTTTTTTCTTCTTCCCTCAAATAAGTTTACTCTTAAGTCTATATGATATTCTGTTCTCTAAATATGGCTTGGGTACCTCTTTCAGTGTAACTCTTTGGGATTTTTTTCACATTTTGTCTCCAGAGCTCCAGTTTAGCCTTCAAACTCAATAGCTCTGTCCTGTTTTTGACAGCTGATGCGTGTGCATTTGAGATCGCATGTGTGAGCTGACAGCAGCACCACTTCAGTTCTCTCAGTGTCTTTTTTCTCTTTCTCTCTCTCTCTCACACGTTCTTTTCTCGACATGTCTCATTGCCCATTTAGTCAATCATAGTCTGTTCAGCAGTATTTCTATAGAGACCGATGTTTGACAATGTGCTATTTCTCCTTTAAAATGGTGAAAGTGCTGCAGTATCTTACAGTGTTCTATAAACCAGTATGTACTTGAACCATATATTTAAATTATATAAGCATATATTAATAATTGTTAATAATTCTAAATAAACATTTTTATTATTATTATAATCTTATCAGAAATATATGTATTTTTTAAATACCTGTGTGCACTCACTAACACACACACACTTAGTATGCTTAAGCATCTTAATGTACACACTTAAACACACAGATTTGTTTGACTTCTTTAGGTTAAGGGGGTGTTTGGGATGTGCAGACCTATGAGTAAGCCACTCCGTCCACACACGGAAAGAGCAACCTTCAGTAAAGAGCACAATGCTCTCCTGTCCTCTGCTTTTCTTACACCTCCACGTTAAAACTCCTGTTTACATTGGGCCGTCCAAATGCTCAAGAGAACGCTTCCCTGGAGAGAAAGCGTTTTTATTCTCAGCTTCTGTGGTTTAGGTTCAGACCTCCCGGTTTATCCTGTCTCTTTTTTCTCTTTCATTCCATCTATATCTTTAGCAGGTCTTTTACTCTTTTCTCTGTCAATGGATTCTTTTCATACTTTCAGCGTCACCCTAAAATTATCACATGCTTATGGCACATCACAGTGACCTCACTGACAGTGATGTTTGGGATGACTTAAATTGAGAGTTTTGCGGTGACCACAGGTGGTGCTCAGGATGTGGCCTTGTTCTAAACCGGGTTGAATGAAGCTTATTGAAATACTCTAAAATATTTAAATGTGACATTCATCTCTTCACTAGCATCCTGAAAATACTGTATACGAGTTTGTACCATATATTCTGGATTTTGATTGGTTGAAACGGGTTGGTTACGATATGTAATGAATGCATTATTGCTCCAATCAATAGTTTTTAAAATCAATCATTTTGGGCATGAAAATTTGAAAAGTGTTGTGAGGTGAATACTTCAGACAGAATCCAATGCGTCACCGCCACGGTGTGCACTAAATGTTCAATAATTCAGTGGTCTGTTGTCAATAGTTCCTTTCATATTTCACAAATTACAGCATTGTCCATGTGCTCAGCTGGTGCAGCATGCTATTAGTAATGGAAAAGTCACAGATTGCGCGTTCTGATATTTATGCACTGCAAGTCACCTCAGATAAAAGCGTCTGTCTGTCAGATGCATGAATGTAAATGTCAAATGCATAAACAGATTGCATTGATTGAAATCTGAGCATGGTGTTTAATTCTTGTGTTTCAGATCTATAATGAGATGATAAGAGACCTGCTGAATCCATCATCTGGGTTTCTGGACTTGAGAGAGGACTCGAAGGGAGAAATACAGGTTGCAGGAATCACAGAAGTCTCCACCATTAATGCACGAGAGGTCAGTTAGACACATTATTCAGGCACCATGTTACATATAATAATGTTTTGTGTGTGTGTGTGTGTGTGAGTTATTAAAGTAAATAAATACTGTTACAGTAGTCATTGTTCATGTTCATTCTATGATACTTAAAAACAATAGGGGTGTATATTTAAATAAGTATTTAATAGTGAAACCCTTATTCAGCAAGGATGCATTTAACTGATCAAAAAAGTGACAGTAAGGCCATTTTTAATGTCACAAAAGATTTCTATTTCAAAATAAATGCTGTACTTCGAACTTTTTATTGATAAAATTATTATTTTTTTAAATGTATCACAGTTTCCACAAAAATATTAAGCAGCACAATTGTTCAACATTGATAATAAAAAATGTTTAAGCACCAAATCAGTATATTAGTATTATATATAAAATATTATTATTTTATATTGTATATATATATACATACATGTGTATGTATGTTTGTATATATATATATATATATATATATATATATATATACAGTGGGTACGGAAAGTATTCAGACCCCCTTAAATTTTTCACTCTTTGTTATATTGCAGCCATTTGCTAAAATCATTTATATATATATATATATATATATATATATATATATTAAAATAAAATAGCAGTAATTTTTAATTATAATAGTATTTCACATTGCTGTTTTACTGTATTTTTGATCAAATAAATGCTGTCATGGTGAGCATAAGGGACTTCTTGCAAAAAATAAATAAATAAAAAATCCTGTCAACCTCAGACTTATGAATGGTACTGTGGAGCTGGATGTTGATTTTTTTTCTCTGTTTTCGCTCTCTCACAGATCATGGAGTTGTTAATGAAAGGAAACAAGCAGAGAACTCAAGAGCCTACAGCAGCCAATCAGACGTCTTCTCGCTCTCACGCTGTGCTGCAGGTGGCCGTACGGCAACAGAGCCGATGTCGAGACATCCTGCAGGAAGTGCGATTCGCACGTCTCTTCATGATCGATCTGGCAGGGTCTGAACGGGCTTCACAGGTAGTTTTGACTTAGAAATTTAGTCTAGTTAGAACATAAAAGCACAGTGGGTAAGCTCAAACATACGTCTATAAAGTTGGTAATCATTAATATAAGGCTATCAATCTTTCTTTTTACACAAAAGCTGGCACAGTTGGCGCCAGATATATTCAGAATCATATATCAGCCAGTGGACGAGGGAACAATTCCAAGAGTGATTTAACTATTAGTGATAAACTTGGAGGGAAAATGAAGCCATCTAAATGAAACTATTTGTTGAGTATTTCATCCGTTATGATGCAACACCTCCACAGGTCCAATCAGGTGATTTTGATGAAAGACATGTGAATCATGTTTAATATTAAAGTGTAATTTCCACTCACTCCATGAGATTGGAAGATATGAGAGAACACGTTTAGAGAGCGTGCCATGTATTTGCCATGGAAACGGTTAAAAGTGTTAACCACTCAGGCACCATGTGGGATTAAACATGCATGTGACAGGCACAAAAGCAGATCATGTTGTTTCTGGTTATGGGGTATTGTTGCTCAGAAACATGAGTGCTTGTTTGTTCTCCATTGATGAGGAAGACAAGCCTGTTGCACAACTATACAGAAAATGAAATATGCAAGAGCGCCCCCTGCTGTAAGCTCTAACAGACTTCTTAACCTGCATGTAGGCTGACAGTTTAAAAACTTGGTGCAATAACTACTGTTTCTGCTTTCAGACACAGAACAGGGGTCAAAGGTTAAAAGAGGGCGCTCATATCAACCGCTCTTTGCTTGCGCTGGGGAACTGCATCAATGCTTTGAGCGAAAAGAATGGCAACAAATATGTCAATTACAGAGACAGCAAGCTCACGCGATTGCTCAAGGTACAGTGAAGTGAATCTTCATGAACAGAGAGGCATATGGGATATTTTTCTTGATTTTGATTTTGGTTGTCTTACTGGGTTTACTCATGACTGCAGGATTCGCTGGGAGGAAACAGTCGGACGATGATGATTGCCCATATAAGCCCTGCATCTCTGGCCTTTGAGGATTCACGGAATACCTTGACTTATGCAGACCGTGCCAAAAGCATCCGCACACGGGTTAGTTTAACACATGATAAAACAATGGACAACCTAGTAACCCATTATTACCATTCAAAAGTTTGGGTCAGTAAGATTTTCTTTTCTTTGTCAGTAAGATTGTTGCATTATTTTTGTTACACACTTTGTAATGCCGTTTCTCAATATTACTGTTTGGTGAAGAGTTTTTTAACTGTTATATCTTATCACTCTGTGTCATGTTATTCTTCCTATGCAGGTAAAGAGAAACCTGTTGAATGTGTCCTATCACATCGCCCAGTACACCAGCATCATCTCTGACCTGCGCAGCGAGATTCAGCGGCTGAAGAAAAAGATAGCAGACCAGGCCAGCAGA
The DNA here is from genome assembly GCF_001515645.1 of Sinocyclocheilus grahami. Lineage (NCBI taxonomy): Eukaryota > Metazoa > Chordata > Actinopteri > Cypriniformes > Cyprinidae > Sinocyclocheilus > Sinocyclocheilus grahami. The sequence goes on from NW_015505950.1 coordinate 271,084, forward strand.
CAGCTCAACCCGGACAGAACAGATATCCGCCATGTTCAAGGTAACATCCTATCTGTAAGAAGTGAAGTGAGATGTACCATTGATACCACCTTGATTTTTCTATTCTATTCTATTCTTTATTGTTCTGTTCTATTCTGTTCTGTTTTATTCCACTCTGATCTAATAGGTTGATTTATGTTTGGTTTGATTCTTTTATTAAATCCTTAGAATCCTTAGAAGTGATATGTACCATTGATATCACCACAATTTTATTTTAATTCTATTCTATTCTACTCTACTCTACTCTGGCCTATTTAATTCTAATAGATAATTTTCCTTGATTAGATTATTATCTGTTAGATTATATTCTTTTCTTAATTATTCTGTTCTATTTAAATCTAGTAGATTATTTTCTGCTTGATTACATTATTTTCCATTTGACTAGATTATTTTCTAAATTATTCTGTTCTATTATATTCTAATAAATTATTTTCTGTTTGATCAGGTTATTTTCTAATTGATTGTTCTGTCATATTCTATTCCAATATTTTTTTTTCTGTTCGTTTAATAATTTTCTAATTGATTCTATTCTATTGTGTTATTTTCTTTTTGATAAGATCATTTTTAATAAGATAATTCTGGTCTATTCTGTTGTATTATTTTCTGTATTTATTATTTTTTGCATTGTTTTCTGTTTGGTTAGATCCTTCTCTAATTGATTACATTCTATTCTGTTTTATTCTGGTCTTTCTGGTCTTTTCTGTTTGATTATAATATAATTTTAATTGATTTTGTTCTATTATATTATGAATGTTTAATATTTATTTAATATATTATTTTGACTATTTTTTCATTAGATGATTAATTTTTCTGCTCAGATTGTTTTCTATTCTATTCTATTTCTGTTCTATTCTCACTCAAAAGTGTGTCATTACATATTTTTTTGTGTTTGCCTCTAGCGGAGGTGCAGGCTCACTCTTCTCAGCAGAGCCGGGCTGAGATGGATCAACTGCGGGAGCAGCTGATCGATGCGTTTAGACAGCAGATGGACATCAGGAAGCGTCTTATGGAGCTGGACAACAGCAACATGGAAATCCAGATAGACACATCCAAACACCTGCTGACAATCGCAGAGTGAGTCTTCATTCTGCACACAAACCAAAACAAGATTATAGCTAAATACACACGTTGCCCTGAAGCTATTTTGACACTTTAGTCAGAAGACTATCATCCACAGTCATGAACACTATCATCAGTTGTTTTATCATTTCAGACTATGTGAAATGTTTTATTTGAAACTTTTGCTTGTGCTAACTTTCTTTCAAATAAATGCTTGATCATTGAAATATTATCTGTCTCCATCTAGCTGGGAGCAAGAACGCTTCAGGAGAAGAAAGAAGTGGCAGGGCGAGAGGAGGAAGGAGAGTTTTAATAAGGATGAAAGTGAAAAAGACTCAGACTCACCAGAATCTTTGCCTGACAGCACAGAGACACAAGAGGTGGCCATTGCCAGAGAGAACCTAGTCACGCTCATGGCTGAGCAGAAGAAAATGCGAAAACAGAAGGTAATATTGCTATTAGCCACTAGAAGGCGGAACAACACCTCAAAAAACTCCCAGTACTGCGCTGTGAGTTTAACATTTATGTCTGATTCCTTTTAGTGAATCAGTTGGTTTAACCGGTTCATTTCAGTGAACTTGTTATAATAACTTGTTATTCTTTTGGAACACTCTGCATAGGCAGTGCATACTACCTTAATACATTTCCTTTCTTTTTTTAGACTGAGACTCCTTATAAGCAAAGATAGATTGTGCATGACATGCCGTGTTAATAAAGTCACTCATCACAATAATTGACCATAGTCCCTCTGTTCTCTTTAGGCCGGATTGGAGCAGCGCCTGGCAGAGCTCAGAGAGAAAGCACGACGTCTTGAAGAGCTTCTCCCCCGCCGTGTGAGCTCAGAGGAGCAGAGGGAAGTGCTTTGCCTCCTCTGCAAGGTTCACGAGCTGGAGATCGAGAACGCAGAGATGCAGTCCAGCGCGCTGCTCAAGGACAACGTGATCCGACAGAAAAACGTGGTAGTGCAGCGTTTCGAACAGCACAGACACCTCTGCCATGAGATCATCCAGCAGCAGCGGCAGTTTATTGATGGTGAGTCATTCGCAGGAATAAGAAATGGCACTGAAATCTCAGCCAGAGATGAATCAGGCCAAACTGTGGCAGTAAAGTTTTCCAGAGTGATGCAATATGAGGGTTCAGTCCTGTTCAAGCTAAAATATATGCGTGTGTGTATGTGTGTGTGTAAACACACACACATACACACACACACACACACACACACACACACACACTTTCTTGTGGAAAATAACTGTTATAAGACGTTGTATTTGCAGATCACAGTCTCCTGGTTCCTCCTCATCTTCAAGAGCTTTATGAGATGTACATGAAGGAAATGGATGAGAAGAACTTGGACAGAGTCGTGGCCTTGGATAAGTTCACCATCCGTACTCTTAAGGTACGTCAAGCAGGCATTTTCAAGTCAACATGAAATCAAAATTGACTCTGTTTACTTTGTGAATACACATTATTGCTCATATTTTGCACAAAACATCAGTGCACATGGAACATTATGACATTAAAATGAGTTTCATGTTGACTTTAAAAGCTCTTCAAAAGAAGGACATGTTAAAAGCATAAAGTATTTCAGAGTGATCAAGAACATGTTAACACATATCTCTGTAGGAGGGTTACCTGCCCAAGATCACCCTCCTCAGTAGAGGTCGTGACCCCTTGCAGGAGATGGATTCAGACCAAGAAAGTGTTCGCACACTGGGCTCAGACAACAGAGAAGGCCAGACAAAACTGAGACGACACACGCTGCCTCCGATTCTCCCAGAGCCTGATGGGTAAGAAGAGTTCAAAGCAAATTAATTTGATACTTTTTTGACATTTCCCTCTTTATGCAAACTTAATATATTTCCTTGTATGGAAACCTTTAATGGCCAAAAGTATTTGGAATTTTGTGAATGTGAAAATAAAAATAGCAAGGAACATTCTGCTTGTCCTGGGGACATAAAAAGAACTGCTTTATAACTACCTCCTTCATATTGTGTTAAAGTTGAGTTTGTTCACATGCTTTTACTTCTAAGTTAAAAATGTTCTCCTGCCCATACAGAGACCGAGTGTTTAAGAGTAGTCACAAACAGATGAAGAACTCTGTAGTTATGACTCCTCCACCCATTCACATCAATGGCCAGGGCAACAGAGAGGTGAGCTTCTGGGAGTCTACATTTGCAGCTTACTATAATATGTGTCCCTGGCCCACAAAACCAGTCATAAGGGTCAATTTTTTGAGAAATTGAGATTTATACATCATCTGAAAGCTGAATAAATAAGCTTGTTATGATAGGACAATATTTGGCTGAGATACAACTATTTGAAAATCTGGAATCTGAGGGTGCAAAAAAATCGAAATATTGAGAAAATCACTTTTAAAGCTGTCCAAAGCAAGTTCTTAGCAATGCATATTACTAATCAAAAATGAAGATTTGATATATTTAGGGTAGGAAATTTACAAAGTATCTTCATGGAACATGATCTTTATTTAATATCTTAATGATTTTTGGCATAAAAAAAAAAAAAGATAATTTTGACCCATACAATGTATTGTTGGCTATTGCTACAAATATATATATATATATATATATTAGAATGATTTCTGAAGGATCATGTGACTCTGAAGACTAGAGTAACGATGCTGAAAATTCAGCCTTACCATCACAGGAGTAAATTGCATTTTAAAATGTATTAAAATAGAAGGCATTTTTTAGAATTGTAAAAATATTTCACAATATTACTGTTTTTAGTGTATTTTTGATCAAACAAATGCAACTTTGGTGCGATGTCTTTGACGTCTTTACCACTTTGAACAGTAGTATATGAAAATGGTAAAATTTGAAAAGATATTCACAGAAGGTGTGAACATTCTGTTTAATCTACATTTGAATTGGTTTCTCTGTTTTTTAACTGAGTGTACTGAATAAATGAGTGTGTCTGACACTATGCTGACTGTATCTCTGCAGCTGTTGCCATCTGTCCTGGATGACGCTCTGAGATGCAGCCATCTCAGTCACAGTATGAGCAGCCATCTGGACTCCTCACCTGAGAGCAGCGAGAACGGCACAGATGCCCTTCTGACTCCTAAAGGTAAGAGTTCCTCTGCTCTTTCATCTTTGTGCTGTTAAACAGCTCCCTGGAATACTTGATTTTGATTGGTCAGTTGAGGCAAATCTTACATGGCTTCTACTCAGATTAATGCCAAATTACATAATGTTTAAAATCCCTGAACTGTTTTCCCACCAGAGAGACAGCAGATTCTAAGAGGTGTGCAGAACATCGCAGTCAAGGCTGCTCGACGGCGTTCTAAGGTTCTAGAAATAGATGCCCTGCGATTGCCCCCGCCACCTTCGCCTCTAGATCCCAAGAAGCACAAGAGTAACCTGTCTCTGACCGAGGTGCCCCCTAAAGGCCTGGTGCTACGGCGTGGAAGACAGCCCAGCCCAGAGCTATGCCATGCCACCTCCGATGACAACCTATCCAGCAGCACGGGAGACGGCCCCGCACCCAACGGCACATGGACACGGCCGCGGAACCGCCAGGCTGTGAAGAACCCCACTCCACGAGAGAAGGACTTTGAGGGGCGCAGACGCAAGAGGAGATCTCGATCCTTTGAAGTCACAGGACAAGCAGTGAGTTTTTAGCATCTGTAATTAATGGATGAACCTCACGAAAACTTGTTCAGGTCATAATTTACCCCAAAAGAAGTAGAAGTTGTATTTTGCATAATTCAAATGGAATTTATTTTAAGGACCATTTATTTTCTTTACAATTAAGCATATTGTGTTAAAGGCACAGTATGTAATATTTTTTTATTAAAATTATCCAAAAACCACTAGAACAGTTTTATATATTTTGCTGACTTGTGTACTTACATTATGCCAAATGTTTCAAAGAATGTTTAAATCCAGAGAAATAAGCTATTTTAACTAGTGACACCGACCGTGTCTATACTGCCATTCTGTCCCCTGCCAATGACGTCATAACCCCTCGATTTCCGGTTTTGTTTTGTAGAAAACATGGAAACACCCAAGACGCTTTAATATGCTATGCTTTTTTATTAGACAGGTGACGACCGCACAGAGTAGCATTATAACAGAACGTTCAAATGTATCTAGTATGATAAAACAGCGCTGCTTACTTATGGAAGCGGTCGACTGTGGCATAATAAAAGCTCAGCTGCTTTCGAGCCGTGTGTCGCGCTCATTCAGCGGCCTCATTTCGCTTCGACGGCTTTCAGCCTCACCCTGCTTCATAGTACGACGTTAATAAATCTTTAATACATTAGCTCATCCATGAACATGATTTCTGCCCGAGTCTCATCGGATTGCTTCGGCTGTGGGGATGAAGACGACAACTCCCATGATTCCACACTCAGTCACGGCGTCATCTAACTACGCCTTTGTTTCTTTGGTTGTTTTGAATATGCGCCCTCTAGTGGCGAAAAATTGCATATTGTGCCTTTAATGTAAGCGGTCTTTACTCTTGCCTTTAAGACTACTTCCAGTGTCACATGATCCTTCAGAAATAATTCTAATATTCTGATTTGGTGGGGGAAAAAATCTTATTATCAATGTTGAAAACATTTAGCTGCTTATTTTTGTGTGTGTGTGAATTCCTTGATGAATAGAGAGTTCAAAAGAATAGCATTTATTTTAAAAATAGAAATCGTTTGTAATATTTATATGCCTTACGTTATACCTTTACCTAGCACTTTTGATCAATTTAATGCCTAAATGCTGAATAAAAGTATTAATGTCTTTGTAAAATATTTATACTACCATTCATAAGTTGTGTTTTTTTTTTGTTTAAATAATATGCTATTAATTGTTTGGGAATAAAAGACAAATAAATAGACTTTAAAACATAGTTTATATATATATATTTATATATTAAATATATTTATATAATATAAAATATAAGTATATAAATGTATATGCATGTAAATATTTCCAAAATATATGATGTATGTGAGTGTATGTACTGTATATATACATAATAAATATATACGTAGTACACACACATATATTATGTAAACAAAAACGAGCGATTAATCGCTTGACAGCACTAATATATATATATATATATACAGTATATATATATATATATATATATATATAATTTTTTTTTTCTTTTTTCAACAAACTCAATATTTTCTCCACCCCACAGCTGTCTCAGGCTAAGAACACAAGCCAGCGATTTCGTCCCCTGGACAGCACTTCTGATCCCCACCTGCACATTAACGGTCATCCCCCGGCCCCCCTTCTGCGCCCCCAACACAGAGCCCAGCCTCAGCTTACAAAAGTTCGACCCTCTCACAATATCCACCAAACAGGTTTGATATTACAATTTGATTTTTTTTTTTTTTATGACTTACTCATTTACTCGTTCACCTGGGGGAAGTCGTGGCCTAATGGTTAGAGAGTCGGACTCGTAACACAAAGGTTGTGGGTTCGAGTCTCGTACCAGCAGGGATTGTAGGTGGGGGGGGGGAATGTACGGCGCTCTCTCCCACCTTCAATACCACGACTGAGGTGCCCTTGAGCAAGACACCGAACCACCCAAGTGTCCACTTTGGATGGCACAGATGTGTTGTGTTCAATAGCACTAAGAACAACTATTAAGAAAATTAGAGTCAGTTTTGATTTCCTGTTGACCTTTATTAATACTCAACAGTATCAACAGCAGATGTCACTTCCTCCACTCTGCCCTCCCACCTCATCAAGCGTGGCCCCCAAACCAGGCTTCAACTTCAGCCCCTCCTGTACGTCACAACCAACGGAACAGGGGGTCAGCGCACCCGCAAACACTGAGGCCTGGCTTGAGCATAGACTGTCTCCTCTCAACCCCAGCATCAGCACTATGGAGCCAGTAAAACATGTAGAGACCCAGTGGAAGGTTTCTTCTTATATCCAGATGAAAGAGCTGTACAATGGATAATAAAACATTACTGAAATGTATCTGATCACATGAAAAATGGGCTACAAAGAAAGACAATGTACTCCTGTTTTGCTACCTGGGTTTTTTCTAAAATGCTCCTAGCTTTTCTCTGAAAACAGGCGACTTACAATGTATTTTATTTCATTTTATTTAGTCCATTGGCTTGTGTAAGTGGCAAAAATGGATTGTCATGAATTCAATGGCCTTGAATTGTGTAAAAACTTCTCACAATGACATGCAAACACACTCCTTTAAAGCCGAGCCAATGGGACAGGGGATGAAACCTGCCTCAGATGCCTTCCAATTGAATATGTATATCAGGCCTTATAGTGACAACTGAAATTCATTAAGCAGTTCCCAAAAACATATTTAAATCTGCAGAACTGAAACGGTGATGCTTGTTTATGCGACTGAGGAATCAAATATACCCTTCTCATTCCCCAGGGAGCAATATATATTTCGCAGCTTCTCTGTGAAAGTATTGCTCCCTCAGGTCTTGCACAAATGAATGTACTGTCACATTGCTTATGATTCATATGTCTGGCTTCTGTGCCCCGTTCCAATTACTGATGTCATTTTGTGTTTACTGCTAATAATCAATGTAGATTTACCTTCACTGTCACGCAGGTTTCAGCGTAGCTGTTTTCTCTAAAAATCCTTTTGGGTTTGTGTTAGTTCTTAGTACCAGACAAGGTGGCATACTGTATTTAACATAGTTCATACCCTCAGTGGAATGTTTTTAATCAAAAAAGGAAAAATCAAAAATGGCTGCCTTTTCTTTGAAAAGACTATTTTTGTTTTGTTTTTCAGAATTATACATGCATAGACACTTTTTTCTACTCTTAATTTTATACCTTTTTTTGTAACCAAATAAATTTGATTGACAAAGTGATTGCATTGTGACATCATGTTGTGGACAAAAAGTCTTCTCTGTCTTGCAAAATAATGCTTAGAGTTCCAGAAGTCAAAATGTAACTTCATTGCAAGAATACAACAAAGCTGAGATGCCTGCAGAACATCCGAGTCTTTCTCTGTCCAGACTACCATCTTTGCACATCTTTGTTGTTGGTCACTGTCCAATAAGCGTACAGACCATTCTTGCATCATACATCATTCGCAGTACTTTCCACAATTGTTTATTATTTCTCAGAACACTTGCTTTCATTGCAGAAAACCACCTGCTCGTCTGTTTTTCAAAAGATAACTTCTCTTATCTACCACTTTCCAGGTGCCCAAGGTTGCAGAGGATTACACATTTTAGGATTTTTTTTTTTTTTTTTACACACATCTCATCCTGTGGCATCTCCCTTCTCCAGTATTTCTATCTGTGTATTCTCCATTCATACGCTCAGTCAAGTAGGCCATGAGGCCGGCCTACACAGTCAGTCAGTTTGGCCTTGAGGCCTTCAAATGCACCCAGCCCCACATATGAGGCAAACTAACTTTCACAAACATGCAAAATAACTTTTCTATAGGGTAAATAAATTATTTCATCAGTCATAGTTCACAAATGTTTCCCTTTTAGGAACCTACAACAGTAGTTCAAAATACTGTATCCTTTACACTTTAAACAACAGTACTGACTGTGTTCCTGTACTGTCAGCACAATGCAGTGTGTATCATATTTTTCTTTTTTGGCACCATCTCAGTGGATATCAGGACTACATGTCAATATTTCAGTGTAAACAATATCTCCTATTTCCAATGACCAAGCAAAACAATGCAAGCATAGCAAAACTATCTAGCACAGTGGGTAATGCGTCGTCAAGTGCTTGAGCTATTGAGAAACTGCAAGGCATTGCTGTCTAAATTGGGCATGCAATTGAAAAGAACTGTAAAAATAAATTTGTAAAAAAAAAAAAAAAAAAATCAGTCAATTATTAATTATAGAGCACAGATGTATTATAATATATATTCAGGGTCGCAGTTCAGGCCTGTAGGGCAATGGCAGGCGATGACGTCAAAAACAAACCACACAACCAATCAGCGAAGCCAAACAAGTTCTGAGGCTCCTGATTGGTCTGCTTGACACCGACGAATCACGAGTCTCGTAACTTGTAGCGCTGCGCTGATTGGTTGAATGACTGGTCGGTCCAGCTGATGGCAGAGGCGCAAGTAGTGTTGACAACGCCGCACTGGATCTCTTCCCTATTTATTTACTCCCCAAAGGATATTTATTTGGAAAGAACAAAGCGAATTTGGAGGAAAGACATGTCTTAATGTATTTCATACGTAAGTGCACTTCCTTGTTTAAGCTTGAGGGAAAGCTGTTAGCCAGTTAGCGTTAGCTGTCAGTGTTTACACACCGAGCGCAGCGAACAAAACTCATTATTACATCGGTAGTTTTCACGTTTGGTTCTAGTAGTTCATGTACATTCGAAGAACACATATGTAATCTGTTTTAAAGAAAAAAGAAGAGGCGAAAGCCCAGCCCTGCCGTTATTGACCTGCACCGCGCGAGCTCGCGCGACATGTCGAGTGCACGCGACCTCCTGCACGCGCAGTAACATTCTGCATAAAATTTCGTACGAGTTATGTTTTTATGTATTATTGTATGAGTTATGTGTTTACATGAATATAGAAGCACACTGTCACTCTTTACAAGCCGGTTTTGTCGTATTCTTATCTGCGTTACCTTCGTACTCCCCGTCCCCTTCACTCTGCTTGAGCTGTTCTCAGACTTGACTTGGGGAACTCGGCGGACAAGGTTTAGTCGTGATGATAAAAAGTTGAATAGCTGCATATTAAATAGCAAATTGCCATACGTTGTTTTGTTTGTGGGGGTAGGATTGTTTAATGTAAATTCAGAATTCAGAGAAAAATCTAAGAATTGCCAGATGTAAACTAACTAAAAATTGAGATGTAAATTCGCAATTACCTTTATTTCATTTCATTCATTTATGTATTAATCAGTGGCGGAAACGGGCTTTCATAGTCTGCTGTGTGTAAAGTATTAGATAATTAATACAGTAATAAAGCATGATGGTCAGTGGCGTTAATGTTATTCATTCTGATTAGTCCTTTTCAAAATGTTTAGTGTCGTTACTTTAGTAGTGCAAATGGAAAATTGATTATTGTAAAATATTTTCCTGTGAATATTTACTTTCATTTTTTGAACTACTTTTAGGTTAATAATAATAATATATTGTTAAGTCACTGTAACTGTGAACCTATTTTTTCATGTTGAATGGACAGTGTAATGATATTTTTGGATGAAAGATTAGTTAGAAAAGTGTGAATATTGAACAGGTTCCCTATTAATCAGGGGTGCCTAAACTCAAGCCTTGTCCAAATACCCACACTTGCAGTCTTTGCACTTGACTACTTGACTACTTAAATGACGTATTTCCTGTATTTGTCCGAAGTCTTCAAGTGGGTGTGAAGACCACAAGTGTGTGTCGAACTTTTCATTACCTGATGGGACACACTTTTACATAGTGTTGTAAAAATGCAAGTGTTTACACAGCTTTATTTTAATTTTAATTTGAAATGCTTTGCATTTTAAAATCAACTTCTAAATGTCTGTTCAGTAGTCCCTATAACATGACATCGTTTTAATTTGTGGTGCTTCTAATTAAATGATAAAAAGCAGTTGCAAATGTTGTACAAAATAAATATCACCACAACTCATCTTGGCACCAATAAAAGTAAAAATACTGTTTTTCTACCAAATTATTTGTAATATCTAATTATATTCATATTTAACTTGCATTGGAAAGGTTTCCGTGAGATCTCGGCAAAAAGTCTCACGATTTATTTCCAGAACATGATGCATGATGGGATACACTTAGACTTGAATAGTGCTCTGGAGCGGTATTCGAGATAGTGTGGATTTAGTATCCATTAAGGGCACTGCACTTTGGCATTTTGAAGACATGGGACAGACTTGCACACTTACTTCCTGTCGCGCGCACGCGCTCTCAAGTGGCCAAGACCGCAAGTGTGGGTATTTGGACAAGGGGTCAGTCCTGGAGGGCCAGTGTCCTGCAGAGTTTAGATCCAACTTGCCTCAACACACCTGCCGCAAAATTTCTAGCTTGATTAGCTGGTTCAGGTGTGTCTGATTGAGGTAGGGGCTAAACTCTTCAGGACACCGGCCCTCCATGATCGAATTTGGGCACCCCTGCTGTTAATGCACCACATTCTGCTAACAAAGGAAATTCAGATTATAATATGGGATCATTCCAGAAAGGTCCAAGGTTTCGAGCGTCGTACTCGCATGCTGTCATTTCTTATCTTAGCCGAATAATATGAACTATTGATTTGTGAAGAAACATACTGTTGGCCAGACAAATTCAAAGCAAAAATTTGCCTATTTGTTAACTTGCAATAAGAAGGTTGCGTTTTGTTTTGCAGCTGTGTCTGATCCATGTGCCAGTCAGCTGAAGCATGCTGGAAGAATGCAGCCTATAACCAGAAGAGATGCCGGAGTCTGGCATCAAACGAGGAGCCTGCTCTACAAAAACCTGCTGATCAAATGGAGGACCAAACAACAGAGTCTCCAGGTGTCTTTCATCTGCCACTCATATGCTTTCTTCTCTGCTACAAATCTGTTGCACTATTAAAGCTTTTGCACATCTCTTCTATGCGATGGTATTGAGCTCCCTCTGAAGTTTGTACAGTCTTCACCAGAAATGACTGAAATGTCCATTTCAATGCAGGGTTTTTGTGTGTCCTAAAAAGTGTTAATTGACATTTCCACAAATTAAGAACTTAAATCATAGCAGAAAGTCTTAAATGCATTAAATGTTACACGCATTGTAAAAAATAATATCTTCCTCAGTATTTCTGCCTTGTTTTCCAATACAAATATCTAAACATCCTTAAATCAAGATGCATTTACTTGAGATGTAAAATTAAGAAATTAAGTCTTGTTTTCTTGGAAATGTTAAGAGGAAATTGCTTGGGGGGAAAAAATAGCGTTGCTAATACACAGTAATGGTTAAACTGTTAATCAAAATTATTTTGCTCTATAAATATGAATGATTATTAATCAAGCTAATTGTCATTTTAGATTTTTTTTTAAAAACATTTAATCAGAATTATTGCACATAAGCACAAATCAAAAGAGTGGCAACTTGCGTGGTTTGCTCGCAGATTTAGACTGGCAAATATCACAGGCTATTATGCTTAATAGAGAGAAGGAGAAATCATAATCACAATTAAAATACAATTTATCATGCAGCACTGTTGTTTCTTAATATTTCTTTACTTGGTCTTAAAGTCCCTGTCAATCTGTTCAAAGAGCCCGTGATCTGCCGAAATGTATCCTTGATCACAACCATTTACCTCGGGTTGCTTCAGAAGGAGTTTTCCTGTAATAAGTGTATGTATGTCACTTTTGATAAGAGCATCTGCTAAATGAGCAGTACAAAATTGCCGTTACACAGTCTGCTTTATAAAATCACTAGACTTAGCAGTCTTAACACTAATGTTATTCCCCTTAATTCCCCTCCATCTGGATGAAATCCTCTTCCATCCACTCTTTTGACTCTTTACTGCCCAGCAGGTTGTTTATTCTCCTCTTTGATTCAGAAAGAGAAAAGAAAAAATCCTCCTCAAGTAATTTCCCTTTTTTCTTCTGTTCATGTGGTCATGTATTTGTTATGTAAGGTAACTTTTTAAATGTATTTTTAATGGTTCTCTGCCTCCTGTTTGTTTCGTGAAGAGCCACATCAGAGTCTTTCAGAATTAAAAGGCTGTTAATGGATGGGTGTTCCACTAGTTCATGTCAGCACCTACCATCAATACTTAAGTACTTTTAAACTGATTTCATAAAGGGTAAATTGTTACGATCCATTATGGAAAGCGGTTGAAAATGGAACAAAATGAATTGTATTATGAAGTAGTCATGGTTGGGATTTTTGCCAACGATTGTCATCTCTGTATTGATTTTTCTGGAGGTGGAGATGCTGAAGCAAGTTGTATTGTTCAGAGTTCTTTGTTATAGTGGGCTTCATGTATGTAGGTCAGACTTAATTCAGTCAGTACAGTGATTTACCACTCTGCAGCAAAACCTTTATCATACACGGATACACTACTGTTCAAAAGTTTGGGCTCAATAAGTCTGTTGTGCTTACCAAGTCTACGTTTATTTAATCAAAAATATGGGGAAACGGTAATATTGTCAAATAATGTCACAATTGAAAGTGTTTTTTTATTATTATTTTAAAATGAAATTATTCTTGTGGTGCAAAGCTGAATTTTAAACAGCCATTACTCCAGTCTTCAGTGTCACGACCCTTCAGAAATCATTCTAATATAATGATTTGCTGCTCAATAAACATTTCGGATTTTTTTCAATGTTGAAAACAGTTGCTGGTTAGTATGTGCGCATGTGTGTGTGTATGGAAACGGAAACTATGATGCTTCTTTTTTTCAGAATTCTTTGAAGAATACAAAAGTTCAAAAGAAGATGATTTCTTTAAAATAGAAAATATGATACAAATATATACATAAACACAGTCATTTTTAATCAATTTAATGCATCCTTGCTGAAAAAAAAGTATTGATCATTAAAAAAAAAAAATATATATATATATATATATATAAATTTCACTGACACAAAATGTAATTCTTTTAGCATTTTTAATAATACAGTTTTGGTTTTAAGGGAGGGAATAGCCCATTTGACCAATAAGAATCCAGTATTGGAAATCTGTAAATCATGAAATCAACGACTTTCTTCAATGTGGTCTTAAAATGAATTCTCTAAAACATTTTGCAGCAAAGATTGTAGTGCACATCCTCCAGGCACATTAAAAGCTAAAGTCATGTCATGGTCTAGCAAATAAACCCAGAGGGATGATTGGAAACCCTCACTGGCACTGTGTGTTTATGGCCTCCCTAAGGCTGCAAATCAAGAGCTGTAGCTTTGAGAACACGACAGAATGGAATTCCTTTTATTTTTTTTCTGAGTTACCTAATTGTTGCTCTTCTTTCTTTGCAGGAGTTGATCTTGCCATTGCTGCTCCTGGGCCTCCTCATCCTCATTAGCACCCTCAACCCTCATGTCTCATATGGCAGTATCAGCACCAAGGAGCTGGAGTATGAACGGGACCTGTCACTCAAAGGTCTCGGCTACACCCCCATCAACAATGTCACCAATTACATCATGGAGGAGGTGGCACGGGAACTGCGTACGTCAGATTTATTGTTGTATTTTTAAAGTTAAAATTTTACCAAATTTTGCTTTTTATTTTGACAAGATAACACTAGAACATTTCACCGATCTGTAACGTTTATGCATAATTCAAATTTTTCTGTTTCTAATTTAAAGCAAACAACTAAATAGTATTGCATGGTGTGTTATTTTGTTACTGAATGCTTTGCTAATTAATGGTGTGGTAGCGTTGACTCTGATGGTTTTTAAAGTGGACTCGCTGTGTGTGTGTGTTTCTTTTAATTTGTTTGTGGGTGTTGAATCCTCAGCCATGAATGAGCGATTAGAGATGTTCTCCACTGAGGAAGAATTGGAGAATGCCAGTCTCTATGAACCTGATGGCTTTGTAGGAGTGGTCTTCTTGGATTCAATGACGTACCTTCTGCGATTCCCGTACAACCAACTCCCTCTGCCTAGCGACTTCACTGAATCCATAAGTGAGAATCACTCCGTGCTGAAATCATAAAGCCACAGCAGCTGTGGCACCTGATTTAGCTTCTTCTTTGGTTAATTGGTGACCTCCTTTTTAATGCAAATGACATTTAACTTTGTAACCGTTTGATCTGTAATGAAAGGAACTGGTATGATGGGTGTTTTATTTTTTTTATCCACAGCAAGCTGTTACACAAACTATGTCAACTGCCGTGCCGCCAACTACTGGTATTCTGGATTCATACGGCTGCAGTCTCTCATTGATACTGCCATTATACAGGTTTGAAATTGCATGGATGAATAATTTATTGGTATTTAAGCATTGTAGCTGTTAAAATGGAGTGCATCTGCCTGCTGAAGTCTGGGATGAACATATATTAACTGTTAAAAGTATAATTTTTTAAACTTTTTAAAAGAAGCCATAACTCTTGTCTTGACATGATCCTTTAGAAATCATTACTGATATGCTGATTTTCTGCTCAAGAAAGATTTCTTATTATTGATGTTGAAAACAGTTGTGATGCTTAATATTTTTGTGGAAACCATCATGCAGGTTTTTTTTGCAGGATTCTTTAATGAAGAGAGAGTTCAAAAGAACACATTTGAAATGGAAATCTTTTGTAATATCAGATTTTTACAGTGTTTTTATGGTAATAGGAAGTTGCTGAGTGGTTTGATTTTTTGGTTCCATAATTACGTCTTCATTCTTTTGCAGATGAAGACCAAACGTCCCGTGTGGAACGAACTAAAAGTGCGTGCAGTGATGATGGGACATCCGGGTTCGGTGGAGGTCCAGAAGTTCCCTCATGCCCTGATCTCCATATACCTAGTGCTGGCATTTACACCCTTTGTCTCTTTCCTCATTGTCAATGTGGCAGCTGAAAAAGAGCAGCGATTGAAAGACACAATGAGCATGATGGGATTGTATGACTCTGCCTTTTGGTAAGTGTATCCACTGCAGGGATTATGACATTATAATTCATAACCAATTTAAAACGTGTATAAATGGTCAGTCTGTAAACTTTTCTTCCGATTTCTTTAGGCTTTCATGGGGCCTCCTCTATGCTGCACTAGTGACGACCATGTCCATTCTCATGGCTGTTATAGCAACCTGCACACCCCTGTTCTCCAACAGCAACTTCTTTGTCATCTTCCTCCTCATTTTCCTCTATGGAATATCCTCCGTAAGTCCTAGCAACCCTCCAGTCACATCCTGAACAATAGCGACTCCAAGCTTTAGAGTGCGCAAAGCCATTTAAATGGCCGTGCACTCATTTGGCCTCAGGTCTCGATTTCTGCCTACATTGAGAGTAGTCATATGAGTGACAGGCTAATCTGGGGTCATATTTAATATGTTATTAGTTTTCGTTTTCCAAGGCTAAATTG
This sequence comes from Sinocyclocheilus grahami, assembly GCF_001515645.1. Taxonomy (NCBI): domain Eukaryota; kingdom Metazoa; phylum Chordata; class Actinopteri; order Cypriniformes; family Cyprinidae; genus Sinocyclocheilus; species Sinocyclocheilus grahami. The sequence continues at coordinate 287,099 of NW_015505950.1, forward strand.
CTTTCTGCTGCGTTGGTTTTCTTTTGCGTCAGTAGGGTATGACTATACTGGTAAAATATCTGACAGAATGCAAGCTTTTTTTTTTTTCTTCAAGAAAGCATTAGCCATACAGTTGTCAGCATTAAAGAGTATTTTCTTCAAGAAATGAAACCGCATTTGTGAGTTATTTTCATAATGTGACATTTCTGAATGGAACAGGATATTCAACGTGAACAAAATACTGGACAGGTATTGGTTTTATACATTGGGAATTAATTGTATTATGAAAAGTGGTGTCTATGTGACAGATAAAGACTTATAAATGTAAGGGTCTGTTTTTTTTTTTTAACATGAGATGATAAATTGAACAAAATTAGACCAGTGTGTTACATTTTAGTTTGCTGACCTCAAACCTTTCCTCAAAAGTCTTAATTTTCCCACTTCTTAATTCCACAGATTTTCTTCTCCTTCATGTTGACCCCATTGTTTAAGAAGCCCAAGTTTGCAAGTACAGTGGGCTCCATGCTGACGGTGGTGTTCGGGTGTCTATCTCTTTTCACTGTGCTGATGAGAGATTTCCCCCAGTCAGCCGTGTGGCTCCTCTGCCTTCTATCTCCCAGCGCCTTCTCTATCGGGATCGCCCAGGTAACACACTTTTCCACAAACGCACTCCATGGTGTCCATGGTTTAATGATGGTCACCTAGGTTGTGGGACCGTTAGCCAAGAAATGCATATAAGAATAGTGATGATTTGAATAACAAATCAGTAGTACTTTAGCCTAGAACGTTCTCACACAAAAGTAGTTTATGTACACTTTTGTTGGGGTCTGTTAGATGTTTTTTTTTTTTTAAGGGAATATTTTTATTTAGCAAGGACTCATTAAAATGATAAAAAGTGACAGTAACAATGTTTATAATATTACAAAATATTTATATTTCAAATATATGATGTTGTTTAGAACTATTTTATTTATCAAATTATTTTGAAAAAAAAAATCACAGTTTACACACAAAAAATACTAAGCAGCACAATTGATTTCGGCATAGATAATCAGAAATGTTTCTTGGCCACCAAATCAGTTTACTACAATAATTTCTGAAGAATCATGAAATTTTACATTTTATAAAATATAAAACAAAAGAAAAATTTTCACTATTACATTTTTACTGAATTTATAAAGGATTGGTAAGCACGAGACTTCTTACAATAAAATCAATAACATTAAAAAACATTTTATAAAAATTGTATACTACCATTAAAAAGTTTGGGGTCAGAATGTAGTTATAATGGTTAAAGCTGCAGTCCGTAACTTTATTTTGGTTAAAAATGATCCGAAATCTATATTTGATCACATAACCAGCCAGTGTTCAAACCTATCGCCTTACTTTAGCCCGATTCACAACGGTTAGCTTATAATAATGTTTTCTAATTTGAGTGGTACGGGTAGGTTTTCGCGGGAAATTCAAGCATGGGACTGCGTCATTACGTCACGTCTGTAAACATAAAGAAGTTGTCCCGGCTACTAGGCTATCGAATGTGAGGATCCTGCAGGTGGACGATCGTTTATAGCCTTTTCTCACAGCAGCCAGCCAGAATAATGAAATGTATCATTTTGATGGCGGATTGTAATCCATAAAGGATTATGTGTTTATGAAACACATGTGAATGAAATATGTAAATTATATTCCAGTTATAAATGTGCTTCTGATTAGGGATGGGCGATATCTTACCGTTAGTCTCCTGCTTCCGGTGTGAATTAAACAGTCATTACATTACGTGTGTACTCAGTAATGCTCACAACACCCTATTTTGGGTAAAAATAGGAAAGATAATAATTTTCTCTAAAGAAACAGGATTCCCTAAATTATCGTCATTGATATCGTTATCGCAATAAATATCAGAAATGACCGTGATACATTTTTAAGCCCATATCGCCCATCCCTACTTCTGATTACCGATAGCCTGGGGTTACAAAGATTTATATTTGAAAGAAAACCAGTTCGAAGGGAGCATAATTTGCTTTTGAGTTAAAATAATTTCTTAAAGGGGTGGTTGATTGCTATTTCACTTTTTTAACGTTAGTTAGTGTGTAATGTTGCTGTTGGCGCATAAACAATATCTGCAAAGTTGCAGCGCTGAAAGTTCAATGCAAACGGAGATATCGTCTTTTAAAATTCTGGCAGTTTGATGCCTACAAAAACGACTGGTAGGGACTACAACGAGCTTCTTCCCAGGTCCGTTACGTCACAAACCCAGATAAACCCCGTCCCCGGGAACACGCAGCAAAGGGGGCGAGGCCATGTTGTGCTGCTTTACAGAAGAGGAAGAGAAAACTGGAGGTGCACGTAAAAATCTGTTCATATATGAATCGCGATTCTGTCTTCTAACGATTCAAAATCAATGTTCAAAAGCAGCAGGTTCTCAGTCCTGTTTCTCACATCGCCCTGCTCTGCATCTCCCTCTCTCTCTCTCTCATTCAGATCATCAGATCAGCTGCAACAAACTGTTCCATTTATACACTTATTTTCACATAGCAATGAGAAGCGTTATACATGGACGTGCGTACGATTGCTGTGCTGTATTAAAGCTTTAATCAGAATAAAACCGTATATTAAAAGCTAACAGAAGCAGTAGCATTTACAAACAACAGCATATCTAAAAGTATGGGACAACAACAAACAAACATACCATTAAGAGCAGTGCTTGCACAGGTTTTGGGCGATCCTCTTCATTAATATTCTCTGCGTCTCAATCGGGCTCAAATTGATAAGCAATATAGAGGACGTCATTGTTTACAATACAACCGAAGCACATTCTGAGCTTGAGGGGCGGGATGTTCAGACGCACTGTAGAGGCGGTTTAGCGAATCACAACACACTGAGCCAGCTGACCAATCTCAGCCCATCGCGTATTTCTGAGGGAGGGGCTTCATAAAAACAGGAAATAATCGAGGCGTTTGTTAGAGAAGGGACAGATCGGTGTGGAATAAAGGTAAATTATGTGAAAAATAATGCGTTTTTAAAAAAACAAAGCATGAACACATGTTAGACTGAACCCCATAAACACAATCAAGCCTAGAAAAAACCCAGTCAACCACCCCTTTAATATGAAATTCGAAGAGTATGACAATTAGATTAGACAGTGCAGAAATTGAAATCTACACGCTAATACATACTCCTAGTCACCAATGCTGATGTTGTTAACATTAATCATTTGAGAATAAAGTGTAACAATAATTTGAACAGTTTGATGTGATATGAGCTAACGATCTTTAGATTTAATCACCATTGGTAGCGAGATTTATGGTAATCCTTTTTTCCTCAGTTGATCAGAACAAACGTGGCAGACTTGTTACTTGTTCAGATGGCAATATACGGTGAAAATTTTTATTTGGGTCATATTCCAAGACGTAGGCTAGAATCTGTTATTGCGAAGTACAGTAAATATCCACACCGGTGCGTTGACTGACCGCCACACATACCCTTCAGAACATTAGATTCATCCGCACTGGAGCCGTGCCGACTCACAACCCATGCAAGCTAGATAATTCCGCACACAGCTGCAATTCCTGGTTTTCAAACAGAGATGGCGACAGAGGCAAAACTTACGAACTGCAGCTTTAACAATAAAGAAGTCCAAAATCCCAAATATGAAAGAGTGTATATTCTGGCACTGTTTGTGTGTGTATGTGTAGGTGGTGTATCTGGAAGCTCAGGGTGACGGCGCAGTGTTTTCCTCTCTGGGCAATGGTCCTCATGCCCTCTATGTTCCTATGGTCATGCTGTTCTTGGACTGCATTCTCTATCTGCTTTTAGCCATTTACCTGGACCAAGTACTACCAGGTGACAACTAGAGTCAATGGATTTTGCATAATCAGTTTAGAACCACAGAACTTCTCTTTGTGTTTTAGTAGAGTTCCAGTTCTTAACTGTGTTTATATGCAGGCATCATATACAGATTTATACCAATGCAAATTCATTTGCTCAGCCTGGAAACAAGACTGTGTTTGTTCACTGTCCGTTTAATGTGACTTCAAAATGATTTTAATGTTTGAAATATACTTTTTTTTTTTTATATATATATATATAAAGTAGACCACAAAATGTTAGCCATTTTCTTAAGAGGAAGATTGCACCAGCGCACACTTCTAGCTTAAGACTTAAAGTTTGTTATACTTTTAAATGCAACAGTTTGTTCTCTTAAAAGGATTAAAAGCATTTGCAGATGCCATAAAATATCATTGTGGCTGCTCTAAAGAATACACACACAATCTGTCTTAGTTATTACTTAACTGGGATGGAGGCGTTTGTGACCTTCCCACATAAATGACCATTTCTTCCTTCAGGCGAGTTTGGCACAAGGCGTTCAGTGCTGTACTTCCTACAGCCATCCTATTGGTCAAAGCGGAAGAAGCGCTATGTGGAGGTGAGCTCTTTGTATGAGGGCGAGGTCAATGGAACCCCAGTGAATGATGAATCGGTGGAGGCGGTTTCTCCTGAGTTTAGAGGCAAAGAGGTTATCAGGTGCAGACTTGAAACACAAAATGTATATCTATCTATCTGTCTGTCTGTCTCAGTGTTGTTTGGTTTAATATTTTTATTTAGTTTTATTTTATTTTGTTGTACCTCCATATTCAGACCAGTGAAGTGATTTAGAGAGTAGTTTGGAAAAGGAAGCAATGTTTTTAGAGCTGATGTAGGTTCAAATCCTTCAAAGCCTGGATAGATTTGGGCTTGAAGAGAGCTGGCATCCAGCCAGAGCAACCCATTTAATATCCATTTCTGTGTTTATTTTTTTACTCCTGTTAGGATCTGCAATATTCGTAAAATGTACAGAGAGAAAGACACCAAAGTGGAGGCTTTGAGAGGTGAGACTTGCCACCTATGTCCAAATTGACACTTCCTTGTTTGTGTGATACACAAATGATGTATGCATCCTCTTGCTCAGCATTTATGGATTTGAGGACTAAATTACTTTTTGTATCCACGTTTTTCTTGTTGTAAAAATGGGCGCCGCCATTTGTAAATTCTATGGGTCTGGCTTCCAGTCTTATCTGCGTCCACTCCGTCCAGCTATTTTTAGCTGAACAAAACAGTTCATTTTGCTGCTTGATATTGAAAGTTGGTGTGTCTTATCATATTATTTTAATGTATTATCTTCGTTATGAACACACTGGTTTGTAGTGCAAACAGTTTTACCGGTTACTGCACGTTGTTATTCTCCTCGTTATTTACCTATAGCGGCTAATGAACCGGAAGTCTCACCCATAGGCTTACTTCCGCATTGAAGAAAAAGGTGGATACCGTAGACAAAATAGTATTTGCAACACTTTTTACCTCCGTAGTACTAAACAGTCCCATAGTGCACATGATCTTGGTCTAAATTAAGTTTATGACCAGACTTCTGGCTCTGATGTTTAGGTGAATGTTTTGTCTTCTGTCCATTTGTGATCTAAAGGTTTGACTTTTGACATCTATGAGGGTCAGATCACTGCCCTGCTGGGTCACAGTGGAGCAGGAAAATCCACCCTCATGAACATCCTGTGTGGCATCTGCCCCCCTACAGAAGGTGATGCATAAGATGCTAATTTTGAAAATTTTTGTGAACACAATTAAGTCTTACTGGATCTCTATACCTTGCCAAAACTGAAGTTGTACTGCTATATACTCACAATTCTATTATTCTGTGTTTTACGCATAGGCACGGCAACCATCTATGGCTCTCCTGTGGCAGAGATAGCAGATGGGGCTGAGATGAAACAGCTGGTTGGTATATGCCCCCAGTTCAACATCATCTTTGATGTGCTCACTGTAGAGGAACACCTGAGGATCTTTGCTGCCATCAAAGGGATCCTGCCCTCTGATATTGATGGTGAGGTAGGAACTCCCAGTGGATCTAGAGACCACATCTGCTGACTGCATGTTGACTCATTGTGTGGGAAATTCAGAAACCACTTCCCCTACAATGCATTGAAAAAGCTGATTTGATATCAGCTCCACACTGCGTATTTAATTACATCCATTATACAATGCAACAGTGACGTCACACTTAAGTGGTCTTGGTTCTAGAAGGATTTTTTGTTTAATTCCTTTTATCCATAGATACACTACCATTAAAAATATTGGGAACGGAACAATTTTTTGTTTTTGTTTTTGATGTTTGTGAAAGGAGTCTCTTATGCTCACCAAGGCTGCATTTATTTGATTAAAAATAAATAATAAAAAAATATATACAATGCATTGAAAAAGCTGATTTGATATCAGCTCCACACTGCGTATTTAATTACATCCATTATACAATGCAACAGTGACGTCTCACTTAAGTGGTCTTGGTTCTAGAAGGATTTTTTGTTTAATTCCTTTTATCCATAGATACACTACCATTAAAAATTTTGGGAACGGAACAAATTTTTTTTTTGATGTTTGTGAAAGGAGTCTCTTATGCTCACCAAGGCTGCATTTATTTGATTAAAAATAAATAATAAAAAAATACAGTTAAATAAAATATTACAGTTTAAAATGGCTGTTTTCTATTTTAATATATTTTAAAATGTAATGGATGCCAAAGCTGAATTTTCACTTCAGTGTGACATGATCTTTCAAAAATCATTCTGGTTTAAAAGTCGTGTTGCAGATCTAAAATATCTGACCACTACCACCGGCAGATCTGAATATAAAATAAAAACAGCATTTGCTTTACATAAAAGTCGTGTGCAACAATGTAAAAATCCTTACAGTCGCTTTTTATCAATTTAATGTGTCTTCGCAGAATAAAAATTAGCTGACCCTAAAATTTTAAATGGTAGTATTTAAAAAATATCTTCAATAAAGCCAGAAACATCCAGTTACTTCATCCTTTTTTGTTAGAATTTCTATTCTAAAATATCTCTCATTTTAAGGTGAGAAAAGTTCTAAGGGATCTGGATTTAGAAAAGATTATGGACGCCCAGGCGAAAAACCTAAGTGGAGGCCAGAAGAGGAAGCTCTCGGTGGGCATAGCGATTCTCGGAGACCCAAAGGTAAATGTCTGATGGCTTATACCTTTTGACTTCTTGATTCGTTTGCTTATTTATCCCCATCCCTCGATGTCCTTTTGCTTATGAATCAGATCCTTCTTCTGGATGAGCCTACGGCTGGTATGGACCCAGTGTCTCGGCACCAGGTCTGGTCCTTACTGAAGAGCCGTAGAGCAGGAAGAGTTACTTGACATGATCTTTCAAAAATCATTCTTGTTTAAAAGTCGTGTTGCAGATCTAAAATATCTAACCACTACCACCGGCAGATCTGAATATAAAATAAAAACAGCATTTGCTTTACATAAAAGTCTTGTGTAACAATGTAAAAATCCTTAGTCGCTTTTGATCAATTTAATGTGTCTTTGCAGAATAAAAATTAGCTGACCCTAAAATTTTAAATGGTAGTATTTAAAAAATATCTTCAATAAAGCCAGAAACATCCAGTTACTTCATCCTTTTTTGTTAGAATTTCTATTCTAAAATATCTCTCATTTTAAGGTGAGAAAAGTTCTAAGGGATCTGGATTTAGAAAAGATTATGGACGCCCAGGCGAAAAACCTAAGTGGAGGCCAGAAGAGGAAGCTCTCGGTGGGCATAGCGATTCTCGGAGACCCAAAGGTAAATGTCTGATGGCTTATACCTTTTGACTTCTTGATTCGTTTGCTTATTTATCCCCATCCCTCGATGTCCTTTTGCTTATGAATCAGATCCTTCTTCTGGATGAGCCTACGGCTGGTATGGACCCAGTGTCTCGGCACCAGGTCTGGTCCTTACTGAAGAGCCGTAGAGCAGGAAGAGTTACTGTATTCAGCACTCATTACATGGATGAGGCAGATATACTTGCAGGTACTTTGATCGTTTTTCACTTTTCTTCCATCAGTCATTTACGGCTCAATCTCACACACCTCTGTGCATTTTCTGTCACACAGATCGTAAAGCTGTCATCTCGCAAGGACAGCTGAAATGTGTTGGTTCCTCTTTGTACTTGAAGACCAAGTGTGGGGTTGGCTACCATCTTAGGTTAGTCTTAAGAAAAGTGCAAAACAATTTTATATTTATGACATTTTATGTGTATGTATGCATGTATATGTATATATTTTTTTTCTTCCTGTCACCCATTACTACTGCTACATTAACACTGTCATTCTAAACCTCTTCTAGAATGTCTGTAACTGAAGGCTGTGAAGTGGAGAACATCACATCGCTGGTCAAGCAGCATGTTCCCAAGGCTCAGTTGTCAAGGCAGCAAGAGGCTGAGCTTACATTCACATTGCCTTTCGAGAGCATGGACACTTTCCCAGGTCTCGCTTCTATTTGCCCTCATGTCACCATCTGCTGTGTGCCACACTGCCATATGCCCTGCGGAGCAACAGATTGCTTCATGCTTTCACCAGGACTGTGGTGGTGTTTTATTGGGGCAGTTTTATTTTTTATGTAGATTTATTGTTGGTAGCCTTTTTATATGAAGTCTATGATATTGGTTGTGTTGTGTGGTTGTGTGGAAAGCGATTTATTCACTTTCATATCATTCCAAACCTGCATGACTTGCATATAGGTTTGGATTGACACGAGGGTTAGTAAATGATGAGGACTGTAAAGAAGTGCTTTTGGTGTGTGTGGTTAGTTTTCTTGTTTCTTGCACTCCAAAAATATTAACAATTTCTATGGTTACTAAACTCTTCTCGCCTCTCACTCACGTTGCACTCCAGGGCTATTTGCAGAGCTGGACTGTCGACCTGACCTGGGTATCATTAACTACGGTGTCTCCATGACAACATTAGAGGATGTCTTCTTGCGTCTGGAGGCAGAGGCAGAAGTGGATCAGGCTGGTAAGATAACCACCTATCTAAACTGGTTCAAAGCATCTTCAACACTGAGATCTTTTGACATGAACTATATGAAACTGATCAGAATTACAATGAACCACCTTAGTGATGTGATCAAGAGGTATAACGCCTACTCTATTTGTGTGTTCCTTCACTGGTAGATTACAGTGTGTTTAACCAAGAAAAGGTGGAAGATGAGGGAGATGCGTCCTCTATGGATGACACAGACCAGCGCCTGCTTACGTTTTCAGACAGCAGGCAGGATGCAGTAACCGGTCGAGCTCTTTGGAGGCAGCAGTTTAGCACCGTGGCCTGGCTGCACATGCTCAACCTGCAGAGAGAGAGAAAACCTATCATATACAAGTGAGCAAATGCTAGCAAGTACTACTTGATCATGTTTTAAAAAAATTAAAAATACAAATCTTACAGACCCAAAATTATATTTATATTGAACCAGACCATACTCAAACCCATCGAGGTGATGGATGCATGAACCATATAATTATCTTAATTATACATATGATTCATGTGTTATACAAAGCTATAAGTCATACTTTTGTCTCCTTTCTTTTACCCAGTTTGACACTGTTCCTTGTGTTCTTATCTGCAATGCTGATTCTGTCTGTGGCCACGGGAAACATTCAGATTCATTCTCCTGAAAGACTGTTTTCACCTATATACCTGCTGCACCGCAACGAGGCTCCTCGCAAATACACCACCAGCCTGCTTGTGCAAAATTCCACCGGTCTGTGACAATACTTGTGTGTATTATATTGACAATTGTTGTCGATTCACATTAACCAATTTGGTTAATTGGCATCTGTTTGCTGTGGTAGATTCTGACCTGTCAGGGTTCATCCACAATCTGGAGTCTCAGGATATTAAAGTGGAAATGATGAAAAAACTGGACTACATGTCTGCTGCACCTGTCAGCGCCGCCATCAACGTGACAGGATCCAGTAAGGTGAGAAAGAGAATTGCATGTTTTCATACCAGTACAATTGCTTAACCTCTCTACGCTTTTACACTCCACAATTTGAATTTTAGGAATTAATTTCTCAACAGTGGATTGTTCTGAAATGATTGTTTTTATGTTGAAAATTAATTCAAACACTTGCTGTTCTTCAAAATATTTATTTAACCCCTCCTGTCCTTTCTTGTTGTTTCTCAATACCAGGATTTTACCTACATTTTAGCGTTTAACAGTACCACTGTGCACTCTTTGCCTATGGCTGTCAATGTGCTCAGTAACGCCCTCCTGAGGGGCTTTAATGGCACTGGACACATTAGAACATGGACTAAACCCTTCGACTATGTAAGTGTAATGCATTAGTACACTGCTATTGTTGTTTCTTGTGAGTGTCTCCAGCTATATTCTGTCTGCATTTTAGCAAATCCCAGATAAGACGTCCTATGCACTGGTTTACATTGAGGCTGTGATTCTTGGGATGCTGGCCGCTGGGATGCCAGCCTATTTTGCAATGGACCACACAAGAGACAAAGAGGTATATATGTGGATTGTAACTTCATATAATGATAAATTAAATTTTAACTTTTTTTTTTATTTTAAATTTGTATTAACTTTTTTTTTTTTTACTTTAACTTTGTTTTTATTTGACAAGTATGCATTAAATTGATGTTTTACATTGCAAAACATTCTATTTTAAATAAATGCAGTTCTGCTGAACTTTTCTCATAAAAGCAAGTAATGATGCTGCAAGTTCAGATTTGCATCACAGGAATAAATGGCTTTCTATTTTAATAATTTTTTAAAAAGTTATTTGTAATAATATTTCACACTACTTTATTTTTGATCAAATAAATGTAACCTTGATAGAGACTTTTCAAAAACATTAAAACATCTTACTGACCCCTATCCGTGGGGGTCACCTTAAATTGATTTTATCAGAATGTCTCTACAATAGTATTTCAGTGTTGCTTTAAGAATGTTTGTACATTGAATGCAATCTCTGTCTTCGCTGTTTGTTTTTTTTTTTATCAGTTGAAGTGTCGCTCGACCCTGAGGATCTCTGGTCTTGTTCCTTCAGCGTACTGGTGCGGTCAGGCAGCTATTGATGTCCCTTTCTATTATCTTATCTTAATCTGTATGACCAGCACCCTGTTTGCCTTCCATTCTACAAACCTGCTAACCTTCCATAACATCATGTCTGTGGTAAGAAAACGCTTCACCTAGCTTCACTAGACTTTTTTTTAAATAGAAGTTATTTGAGCTTAAAGAGCAGAGCAGATGTTAGCATTAGCATATGACAAGTCAGCTACTATCTTTACTCCATTTTCAGGCTCTGTGTCTGATTGGCTTCGCTCCAGCCATGGTTCTCTTCACATACTGCGTGTCCTTCATGTTCGTCAGAGTCCAGAGCAATAGGGACTTCTTCTCAGTGGTCTCCATGATGGTGAGTCTTCAAGAAACTTTCCCACAACTTTCAAATAATCTTAATAATAACAATAAAACCTGTTCCTGTGGAAAAACCTGGAAATATCAGGTCATTTTAAACCAGAACGGTCATGGAAATTAATTAACTCAACAAAATGGAAATAAATCATGAAAAGGTCTATAATGAAATCATATATTTCATATTTATTTTATTGGGCTACTTTAACACTGATATATTCATAATTATTTTATATTTGATTTATATTTTAAGGATCGAGTTATCTTTCAAATACAAATGTGTCTGTAGGAAGGAATTAAAGCTATTTTTTTCTTTTGTTTTTTTTCTTCCATAGTTGTGTGTGGTTTCTGCATCCATAGTCCAGCTGGCTCTTGTGAATGAGAATTCTGGTGTGGCTCGTCTCCTACACAATGCACTGTGTTTCTTCAGTCCACTCTACCCTCTTATGGGTTGCCTTAACTGCATTACTATGGTAATACTTTACTTACAGGACTCCATCTATTCAATGTCTGAGGGCATGAATGAAATGTCCCTATTGTTATTGAACCTAATACAAGTCTTTTTCATTCTAGGCCACCTTCCTTCAGTCTCTTCATGATGATGATTTCCTGTGGAAGAATCTCTTCATCTCTGTTGTGTCTGTAAGTTGCTGTAAATATAATTTTATTGTCTCAAAGTGTGTTATAATGTCTTATTTTACACTGAATCTTTGTTGTGGCATCCGTAGCCGTATACCCAGTGTATTCTGCTGCTCTTCACCCTGAGATGGCTTGAGATTAGATATGGAGGGAAGACCATGAAAAATGACCAGCTCTGCAGGTATGTCTTCATAAAACTAAATGCCCAACTAAATTTTTGCATAAAGCCTACGATCAGGAATAAAATGACAGAACTTGTATAAAGAATGGAAGTGAATCAGGTAGAACAGGCAAAATAATTTTTATTTATTACATTTTATGTAGAATATTTGACATTTATACAATGAGGTATATTAAATAATTTTACTAATTTGTTTTATTACTACTGATAAATAAATAAAAAAGTACCTTTCAATGTTCTGGGCCAGCAGGGCTTTTTTTTTTTTTTTTTTTTTAAAGATCTGTTTCTTTATTAGCAAATTAGCAGTAAAGGTAGCAAATGAATTAAGAGTTAAATAAGAGATTTATGTGGCTTATCACATACTTAAGTTGGATTAAGAACATGAGCTCCAGCCAGTTTTACCAAATGTAAGCTTTCTGTTCTAAGGTCTGTAAAGATTTTCATGCAACCCTACCCAGGTCACTAAGAAAGGGCTTGATTTCTGATCTCTTTGTTCTCCAGGATTTCCTCCCAAGCAAAGAGCAAAGCTCAGCGAAACCCAGAGGAGAACGTGAGTGAGGATGAGGATGTTCAAGTGGAGAAAGCTCGAGTGAAGGAGGTGTTGACTTGTCAGTGCTGTGAGGAGGTACAGCCCCACTTTTCTGTAGTCTTAAGAGTCTCAAATCACTATTGTCCAATAACTTATTAAAAATGGAAAAATAAAAACTTCTACAGAAACCAGTGGTAGTGGTGAGTAACCTCAGGAAACAGTACAAAGGCAAGATGGAGGGTTTTTCACTCAGCAAGAGAAGGAAAGTGGCCACTAAGAACGTCTCATTTTGTGTTCGCAAAGGTAGAGTGGAGCCTTGATTTGATGTACGGCAAGTAATGATTTTAAAGAGAGCAATCAGATGTTAATGAACAATGGCCTGTTCTCAGGTGAGGTTTTGGGTCTGCTGGGACCTAATGGAGCAGGAAAGAGCACTATCATGCACATGCTGTCTGGAGACACTGAACCCACTGCTGGACAGGTTTGTGCTCAATCTCTCCCAATGTTCTTGCTGGTTATGAGTTCTGTTGATAATATGAGGTGTGTTCAGTGTGTTATGACTAAAGTTTGATATTTATTTTTAGATTCTAATGGGAGATTATGGAACAGATTTCCAACCAGTGGAAAACCCCTTGGAACATGTAGGGTGCTGTCCTCAGGTGAACCCTCTGTGGCCTAGAATCACTCTACAGGAGCACCTGGAGATCTATGCTGCTATAAAGGGGCTACGTCAGCGTGATATCCCAAATATCATTAAGCGGTAAAATATCTTTAAAAAAAAAAAAAAACTTTCAGGTCAGGAAGATTTTTTTCTGTCTCTCTCACCAAGGCTCCATTTGTTTGAGGAAAAATGCCACCGCTTCTTTATTATTATTATTTATTATTTTATAAATTTTTTTCTTTACAGTGAATCATATTAAAGGCATTGTTATTGACTGTCTAGTCTAGAGTAACATTGCAAGTGACATAGTAAACTAACTTTTTCTGCAAATATTTAATGGGGGGAAAAAATATATTGTCATGGGAACAGAAATTTTCATCATGCAAAATTTGCTTTCATAGCTAATTAAGAGTGATTTATGGCCAGTAAATGTTGTCACTTAACCAGCCTTTGGCAAATCTTTTTGGTTTCTGTTATCAGTGTGACTATTTATCCACCACATTATACAGTGTGACCACCACAGTTCAAAGCTTAAATATTGTGTCTTCACAGTGTTGTGAATGCTCTAGAGCTGAAGGATCATCTTTACAAACAGGCAAAAAACTTGTCTGCAGGGCTGAAGAGGAAGGCAAGTAAAAAAATAAATCAATTCAATATCATTATGAAAAACCAGACTTTGTATTTTAGGCTTATTTTTAAAATCTTTTTCATACTAGCTGTGCTTTGCACTAAGCATGCTGGGAAATCCTCAGATAGTTCTGTTGGATGAACCATCTACAGGAATGGATCCCAAATCAAAACAACGCATGTGGTAAAATTTACTACACTGATGTTACTTGATAGAATCAAAACATGTACATATAAAACAGGTCTGCAAAAGTGAACATTTCTGTTGTTCACTCTAATAGGAGGGCGATCCGTGCTGCCTTTAAGAACAAACAGCGAGGAGCCCTATTGACCACTCACTACATGGAAGAGGCCGAGGCTGTGTGTGACCGTGTGGCTATCATGGTTTCTGGCCAGCTGAGGTGGGACTTTGAGATGGATAAAAGCCTCAGTTAAAAATAGCATGGATTAACATGAACATAAAGAGAATTTCTGAGCAAGCAAGTAAAGCAGAACAGAAAGCAAGTAACATTTTTCTTATGTTGCCCCCTGCAGGTGTATTGGCTCTATTCAGCACCTGAAGGGGAAGTTTGGGAGAGGCTACAGCCTAGAGATTAACCTTAGGGAGGAGCTCACAGGTCTCCAGCAGGTAGCGCTGTTGCACAAAGAGATACTGAAGATATTTCCCCACGCTGCTCGTCAGGACAGGTAAGATGTAAGGGCTGTGCGATTAATCGAAATCGAATCGCGATCACGATTTAAGACTTTGCGGTTTGCTAATCACAAAGCCTGTGGATGCTATATTACTCTGTTCCAGACAGGGTTGCCAGGTTTTCACAAGAAAACCTGCCCAATCGCTACTCAAAACTAGCCCAGTCGTGTTTCGAGGGGGTCCCCCTCAGGGAGGAGCTCACAGGTCTCCAGCAGGTAGCGCTGTTGCACAAAGAGATACTGAAGATATTTCCCCACGCTGCTCATCAGGACAGGTAAGATGTAAGGGCTGTGCGATTAATCGAATCGCGATCACGATTTAAGACTTTGCGGTTTGCTAATCACAAAGCCTGTGGATGCTATATTACTCTGTTCCAGATAGGGTTGCCAGGTTTTCACAAGAAAACCTGCCCAATCGCTACTCAAAACTAGCCCAGTCGTGTTTCGAGGGGGTCCCCCTGCTAAAATTCGCATTCAAGGGGATGAATATCATGTTATTGGAGTCGCTTCAACCCGCGAACATGAAAAACAACCCGTGGCAACAGTGTTAAAGTAGCCCAATTCGGACTTGGCAACACTGGTTCTAGAGCATATGCATGACTGCCATCATTGAATTGGTAGCCTTACTGACCAAAAGAGTGAGTGCACCTCCGTTCTGCCCAATCAGCACTGCTCTAGCCAACTGCGTGAACGGCCACCATTAAAAACAAACAAACAAACAGAAAGCAGGAGAGAGAGAGAGTGTGGGATTGTGGCGTCTACAGGGTCAGATCGATAGTTAGGAAAATTAATACTAAAGAAAAACTGTAATGTAATATGAGATTACTTCAGCTTCGAAATGACAGACACCAAACAAAAAAGGTAACATTAATTTGCAAGAGCTATGTCACAACACATATCAAAAGCTCCCTTATCGGTTCTGCTTTCAGTACTGGAGAATAAAAGATACATTCTTAGATGTTTTTATTAGTACATGAATGTTATCTTGCACATTTTATCTCCCCAACAGATTCTAATTTGAAAGAGGTTGATAATGCATGTTCGCTTTTCCCAGTTCAGAAGACCGCACACACAGCCTGTGTCTCTGAATGCTTCTCATACTTGCTCTTCTCTGCCATGTCTCACGGAGGAGCCATTTACACTTGCCGCACACGCACAGCCTGTCTCGTAATGCTTGTTTATTCACGCACGTCTCCACGAGCACATCTGGCAATATGGACGAGGCTTGATGCACGCATGCAACCTGTGTCAACTCGCGCCTGGCTCCGCGTTTTAAAACAAGTGTAAATTCAGTCTAACTGCTTTGCTAATTTCACTGGGATGAAATGAAACATTCAGCACATTTTCCACTTGTTCTTAAAACCAAAACAAACAATAAAAAAACATTAGAACCCCTCCCAAAACACAATAGAAAATTTTATGGATTTAAGGGTAATGTAATGGGAATCTTATTGGCTTTTTAATGTAAACTAGAATGGTGTCTACTGGTATTTGATGGATTCTATTGGTGGGATGTAATCTGGCAGATGCGAAACTATAGAACGACAGTAATTCCTATTGGAATAATGCCCAAAATGCACTTCAAAAAGGAATTTTGTAATTGTTTTAATGGAAACCATAAGAATTTCTGTGATGGTTTCTATTGTTTTTTTCAGCAGGGTAATGATACCCATACTGTGCTGCACACTATTGACAATGTAAATTGAAATCAAATCGCAATCGCAATATCGGTCACAAAAATCGCAATTAGATATTTTCCTGAAATTGCACAGCCCTATAAGACGTGTCTGTATTGGTTTAGAAAAATAGATGTCAGATTAAATCATGATTGAAGCACTAAACTGCAAATGTCTGACACAAAACTAGAATGTAAAACCTCTGGGAGTTAGAAAGGTTATTTTTTTGTGTGTGATCGTTGCAGTTTTGCCACTCTGATGGTGTATAAAATCCCAATGGAGGATGTGAAGTCACTAGCCAAGTCCTTTGCCCAATTAGAAAGTGGTAAGAAATGGACACACAACTACACAGTTTTTATGAAGAATACAAATTTGACCATTCTCCTAATTTCTTCACAGCTAAACAGAACTTTAACTTTGAAGAGTACAACTTCTCCCAGTCAACGCTTGAACAAGTATGTCACAATGTGTTTCAAATAATACTGCAAAAAATGTATTTATTTAAAATATAAACAATATCATATTAATTATAATATTATATTAATATAAAATGTAGTGACGTTTAGACTTAAAAATTGCCAGTGAAGTAATGCAAAGTAGACTTTGCATTTTCTGTAAATAAGTTTTAATATCTTGTGCAATTTTTCTTCTCAAATGAATTGATCTTGTTTAGCCTTAGAAAACAAAGCAAAGAAACTGATGTTAATTAGTTTTTTTTTGTTGTTGGTACTTGTCTGTCATAGCTAATTCAATTTAATTGAAAGCGTATACCTTTTCTGCAGGTTTTCATGGAGTTCGCAAAAGAGCAAGAGAATGAAGAAGAGGAGGTTGGATCGCTTAGCACGACATTTCAATGGCAGAGACTGAGACCGGACGGCCCTGTATCCATCAATCACGCTGACAGCATAGTACACCAGTTATGAGCCAATCCCTGTTCAGCCTTCCCTGAAGCATTGTGCCCTTCTTTTTTTCTCTGTCTCTTTCTCTATCGCTCTGCATGTGCCGTCCTTTGCCTTAAAGAGCCTTAAACTGATGGGACTCGCAGGACAATAGACTGTGGAGACTCCAGCGGCCACTAGCACACATACAAGACACGCGTGTGCGTGCGTGCGTGCGTGTGTGGCACATTGGAGAATATCTTTCAAGAGCCAACAGTTTACAAAAAAAAAAAATCTATACTAATGGCACAGTATTACATTTTTTTTATTAATGCATTAATGGGTAATACTTTAAAATAAGATCTTGTACATTAGTCAATACAATGTCTAATAACAATTAAAGACCGTTTTGCAGCATTTGATTTTGAATTCCACTTTATTGATCCCCATGTTGATTTTTCTTAACATTTTTCATTTGTTATTTTTAAAAGCATTTTGGTTTAATTGATTTATTGTTTTATGACCAAACATGCATTAATGTTAACTAGTTAAACATTATTGTAAAGTATTACCAATTAAAGTTATTCTTCATTAGCGGGAGTGAGCTGCCTTTCTCATTTCTCTTCATGTAACCTGAAGCACTGAAGCTAATACACCAATGTATTCTACTCTCAACAGGTAGGGTTTAATTTCAGAACTCTACAAACATGCGTTTTCACTTGGTGCATCTTTCTGGTGACTTTCTGATTTCCTTTATCCAGCGCCGAGTGATGATACTGAACTGTGTTTGTGTGAGGAACTCTGCCCCAAGTGCTGGTTCTCTTGTTGGTAGAACTTCTAAACTATGTTTGCTAGGTGCTTCATCGTTACTCTTGAGCAAATCTGTTGTAGATAGGTTTTATTTTTCTGAGTACACCCAGTTGAAAATTGTTAATTGTTAATTTTTTTTTGGACATTTAAACCTAGCTGAATGTGAAAGGTTGTTTATAGTGTTGTTGTTTGGAACAGTCCTCAAAAATTGTAATCCATGCCAAGTTGGCATGTTACGTGGATTATATGCATTTTATTTGTATTTTTTTGGCTTCATCTTCCCAACAAAGTTTGATTTACAGCTAATCAAACTCTTGGTGTCTTGTATTGTCTGTTTTTAGAGGCACACAATTCAACCTCTGTAGCATCTAAAGTACTGCAAAGATTTTAAATGAACAAAAAGATGACGTAATTATGGCTCACGTGCAGAGCAGACACAGTGAACTTTGCGTGGGATATAATTGTAATTTTTGCACATATATATAGCCTGTCATGTCGGTAATGTATAACATTTTCTGTAACGTTTAACACTGACCAGTTTAGTCTTTGCTGAACTTGGTTGGAATGGGATTATTATATTGAACACTATCTAACATCTATTTAACCAAGACCTTTATTTCCTCCAAAGTGCAATATATGAATACTTGTGTGTGTGTGTGTGTGTGTGTGTGTGTGAGAGAGAGTATTTATTGCATTATGTAGACGGTGTCATTGCGAATTGCAATATTAATGTTGTCTTCTCATTTCTCTTCATGTAACCTGAAGCACTGAAGCTAATACACCAATGTATTCTACTCTCAACAGGTAGGGTTTAATTTCAGAACTCTACAAACATGCGTTTTCACTTGGTGCATTTTTCTGGTGACTTTCTGATTTCCTTTATCCAGCGCCGAGTGATAATACTGAACTGTGTGTTTGTGTGAGGAACTCTGCCCCAAGTGCTGGTTCTCTTGTTGGTAGAACTTCTAAACTATGTTTGCTAGGTGCTTCATCGTTACTCTTGAGCAAATCTGTTGTAGATAGGTTTTATTTTTCTGAGTACACCCAGTTGAAAATTGTTAATTGTTAAATTTTTTTGGACATTTAAACCTAGCTGAATGTGAAAGGTTGTTTATAGTGTTGTTGTTTGGAACAGTCCTCAAAAATTGTAATCCATGCCAAGTTGGCATGTTACGTGGATTATATGCATTTTATTTGTATTTTTTTGGCTTCATCTTCCCAACAAAGTTTGATTTACAGCTAATCAAACTCTTGGTGTCTTGTATTGTCTGTTTTTAGAGGCACACAATTCAACCTCTGTAGCATCTAAAGTACTGCAAAGATTTTAAATGAACAAAAAGATGACGTAATTATGGCTGACGTGCAGAGCAGACACAGTGAACTTTGCGTGGGATATAATTGTAATTTTTGCACATATATATAGCCTGTCATGTCAGTAATGTATAACATTTTCTGTAACGTTTAACACTGACCAGTTTAGTCTTTGCTGAACTTGGTTGGAATGGGATTATTATATTGAACACTATCTAACATCTATTTAACCAAGACCTTTATTTCCTCCAAAGTGCAATATATGAATACTTGTGTGTGTGTGTGTGTGTGTGTGTGTGTGAGAGAGAGTATTTATTGCATTATGTAGACGGTGTCATTGCGAATTGCAATATTAATGCCCCCCCTGTCTAATATGACCAGTTTCCAAAATTATCTAGTGAAGAATCTGCTTAAGGGCAGCATTAGAGGTACGTGACTACAAGCATACCATAGGTTCACTGACACGCTTCAGAAAACAAAAAGAAAAGAAAAAAAACTGGTAAGGTAAGTATTTTTGTTTCCAGTCATCCTGCTCCATTAATGGATAATGTTTTTGAGAGAAGGCAATGATAAGATTATTCTTGCCTCAACTTGTTTTACACAAAAGTTTTCATAAACACACATGGCTGGATTTTCTTTGTTTTTGAAAGTCTCCACCAAAGCTGCATTTATTTGATCAAAGATATAGTAAAAACTAATGTGAAATATTTTTCAAATTTAAAATAACCGTTTTCTATCTTGATACTTTTTCAAATGTAATTTTATTCCTGTGATGCAAAGTTGAATTTTTAAGATCATTACTCCAGTCTTCAGTGTCACATGATCCTTCAGAAATCATTCTAATATGATGATTTGATAAAGAAACATTTTTAATATCAATGTTGAAAATAGTTGTGCTGTAATATTTCTGTGGAAACGTGATACAAAATTCAAAAGAACAGCAATTATTTGAAATAGAAATCTGTTGTTTGTTAATTGCTAATTATGCGTGTCTTTACAGTCACTTTAGTTATATATATAATGCATTCTTGAGTGTCATTTTTTTTACAATAAAAATCTTACTGATCTCAAACTTTTGAACGTTGGTGTATTTTCTACAGCATTTAAAATCTTTAAAATGCTTATTATTTTGATTGTTTGCAGTAATGTTAACCGATACAGCTTGCTTTTAAAATGTATTTGTAATTGTTGAAATTAATATGTGCTAAGATTAATAAATGCTGTAAGTAATGTTCATTGTTAGTAAACTTTGAAGTGTTACCAATTTCTATAACAGACTCCTGCAAAGATCAGAACTACTCTAACGATAAATGTTGTGGGAAGAAAAATGCCACTTTTTTAGTACTACAGTTTTTTTTTGCTTTACTGTCCTTTGATTTCCATCCTTTGGAGTTCTCACTGTGGTCCTTTTTCTTGCTCCGATTTCATGAAACCCCTGAAAGCATCTTGCTGTGTCACTATCGGATGGGTGATGCTGGAGTTTCCTGATGACATCTTACACCTCTGTGGCCCCACTTGCACAGCAACAGTATGGAATGGCAAAAAAAAATCTCAAATTTCATTGCTTACTGTAAGTCATGTGGTATTCATTCTGTACATGCTGATAATGTAGCTCTCGGTTCACTGCGCTGTTTGACAGGTTCTGTGAAACCGGCCCTATTGTTGTGGTGTTTTAGTTTGAAAACCTGCCAATGACTTGTGATGTTCTGCATCCAAAATGCAACCAACAGTGATGTTTGCACTTTAATGTTTGCGTTCTGCTTAGTGGTTGGTTTTGTTGGATGTTGATCATTCTTGCTTCGCGTTGCTTGCTCTCATTCATTATGACGATGACAGAGCTGCTCTCATTTGCACAAAACCAAAAACAAAACGACCTAAATGCTTAACATTTGTCTTTTGCTGCATTGCAACACTAGTTTTTATGATGTGTATACCCTCAAACCCAAACACTTTGCATGATGGAAATAAAATGTCCCAAAATTCAGTAGGCACAACAGTCCTCTAATGTTAAAATGTTACTGGTTTAAATTAAAATGTTTTATTGACAAACGTGTTGCTTGCCATCCACTGGTTGTTCAGTATTTCAACAGCATTGTGCATATGAACCGTCCTGCTGGTCAAGGCACATCTCAGGATCAAAATGATTCCCTATGTATCAGGATGCTGTATTCTCCAACCTAGTGTGAATATAGAGCTGAATTAGTGGATTTTGTGGAAGTTTGTGTTAATGGAGTTGACGGCTGTCCTCATTAGGACCTCATTCTTAGAAAGTAAAAGGATTTCTACTCCATTTAAGTTGTTTCACCCATAAATGCTTTGTTTTTGTTTGTTTTTACACACTATGTTGTTCCTAATCAGTTTGAATTGCTTTCTTCCTTTAAAAAAAATATATAATAATTCCATATGACTTGATGAGTGTGTGTATATATACGTGCATAATTATGCAAGTTGATATTCTGGTCATTGTTTTTTTCCAAGCAAATTTTACCCATTCTAATCCACATAGAACGGAATAACTACTATTCATTTTGTATTTAATCATTAAGTGATATACAATTGTTAACTAGAGCTGGAAGTGTACAATCCTGTATACTCGGGTGTGGATAATTATTAAAGAGGTCATACGATGCGATTTCAAGTTTTCCTTTCTCTTTGGAGTGTTACAAGCTGTTCGTGAATAGATAAGATCCCTAAAGTCTCAAACCCAAAGAGATCTTCTTTATAAAATTTAAGACTTGTCCACGCCCCCCTAAAACGCCTAATTTAAACACGCCCCCACATGTCTACATCACTGTGTGGGAAGATTTGCATAACACCGCCCAAATGTTCACGCATAGAAAGGTGTAACTTTGATATTCGCTGTAGTATTGTTGCCGCCATGTTGTGGAGAGGCTGTGTGTTTCGTTGTGAAAAAGTAAAACTACTTTGTTTGGTCTTCCAAAAGAGGACACAACTAGAAATCAGTGGTGAAGTTGTATTTACAACACTGTTCCAGAACAGTTCAAACCAAATATTCAGATGTGTGCAATGCATTTTACGGAGGACGAGGACTGTTTCCTGGGAGAATAGCCTACAATGCCGGTGTTCCGGTGAATTCAGTTCCCCTGCTTCCCCTTCGGTGCGCATGTTGACCCTATACAGTCTATGATGCTGACAAACAATGCTGACTCACAGACTGTAAGTACGTTTTCATATTTAAAGGATTTGCCACTGATGATTCAAACGTGAGTTTTGAGCAGTGTAGAGTAGTACTTGTTGTTTGTCGTTTCTCGCATCACAAATGCAGACATGGTTTTCTGTTTACGCGGCGCGATGCAATGCGTAAAAAGACAGTACAAGTAATTATAATCAGTAATTATGTCCCCACTGGATGCAACAAATGCCTTGTTTATATTGGATTTTATTGGTTTTGTCTCGTCGCGCCGGGACATGGCATCACAGTATGGTGAGGGGTGTAACATTTCCGTCACACACTTGAGGTATTCAGCCAATCACAATGCACTGGATAGTTGGCCAATCAGAGCACATCTCGCTTTTCAGACCGATGAGCTTTGGAAAAATCGATGCGTTTCAGAAAGGTGGGGCGTAGAGGAGAAACCATAATGTACAGAATGTGGAAAATGTTGTTTTTTGAATCTTAAACCGCATAAACACATTTCATTACACCAAATACACAAAATAATGTTCTTTTTTAGCAACCTCATATGACCCCTTTAAGCAAGTTTTCTTTTATGGGTACAATGTACCAACATTTTTATTTATTTTATTTTTTTTTTTTGAAGAATCAAGAATCGAAAAAAGGATCCAGCTCTTCCTCTATATTCTCTAAAGTAAACGTTATTGTTTTTTGTGAATCTCATGTTAATTGAATGCAACTGTGAAATTGTATGTCCTTTTTGGAGCTTGGCAGCCACTGGTCACAATTTGTGTTCATTGTATGTTGAAAGGGCAGCTTTTATATTTCTTCTATAATAAGATCTGCATATTTCCTCAGGATTAATTTTTTTTTAAACGCAATAACACATTATAGCTATGATATCCCACCACACAAATATGATATTGCTATATTGAAAGTGAGAGTTCATTAGGGACTAAACCAGCAATTTTTTCTTCTTTCTTTCTTTTTCTCTGTATGGGTGTGGGTGTCTGTCTTTCTTTGTCTTTCTCTGTTCTTAAAATATAAATAAAAGAATCTTGATCAGCCAGTCACAATCCTTTTTGACTGCCAAGTACACTTCTGTCATTATGCTGAAAGTCGCTTTGCAGCATTTTTGACCAGGAGTTAGTTTGTAATAAGAGATTGACCTGTATTCGTACTTAATTCTTGAGGTTTTTCTTTGTGTGTGTGTGTGTGTGTGTGTGTGTGTGTATATATATATATATATATATATATATATATATATATATACATTTTAACAATGATTTATAATAAAACTGCATGTATTTCCTTTTTGAATGTAGAATATATTTTCACAGTAAATTATATCATTCATACTTTGTACTTCAAAAAACACAATTCTTTATTGTATTTTACAGTAAAATTCAATTTATTGTCTGTTAAATCTAATTTTTCACAAACATTTTGATTTAACAGTCTTTTGTATTTTGCACATAGTGGGGTGACTGAGGTAGCCTATTGAGTAAATAGATGCGTGGGTACAGCATTGATTAAACCTTGTTTCATAAACAGAGAGGTGAAGAGCATCTTACGTGAACCCAGGCATTATTCCAAGAGGTTTTCCAGAGGGGGAAAAATACATTCTAAAGCCTGCTGTTTACTGATTTATTCAGTTACATAATCACTTCTTAATTATCATCCTAGATTAGCCACAAACACGTTCTGGCACCATTTTAGTTTGTGCTTTTTCACATTTTGGACCCTTTAATAGAGCACATGAAAAACACTTGATATCCTTCTTTTACTAATCTACCAAGTTGCCCAATCTCAGACCAGTTGGCAAAGTGAGTCTATTCACTGTGCTAAATCATTTACATCCAGTCAAGTAGATGGTGTTCATATGCTCATGGAGTGCTGGTCTGTGTACAGAACATAATAGTATTCTGTAGTACCTGCTGATTTTCTGTAATATTCATCTCTGCAAGAGTGAAATGTGTGAAACTGACTCAGTTTGAAATGAAGAAGAAAATATGATGAATGGAATGGTTTGCCTCTGCTACCAAATTGATCTCTCGGTTAGAACAACCATGCAATGAAGAATTCAAAGAATGCCAGTAAGCATAAAGCACATGAGAAATACTTTTATGTGGAAAAATAAAAGTAACTGAAAATGTCTATGGGAGATTTTTCTCCCCCTGGGACTTCTTGCGTGGAGAGGCGTGACCCTGAGAGCATTTTCTTGACATTTCCATTGAGGAAGAGGCAGACACTACAGACTGCCCTTTTGTTATTTAACAGAGCCTGTTTTTAGGGGCTTGTAGAACAGGGGGCAGTGTTTCACAACAGCTTTCAACAAGAACATTTGAAACCATTGAGAACAAGTAGAACAGATAATGAGCCGTATTAATGTGACAATTAGTTATATTGATCAAAAATGTTTCTGGCATTGATGCAAGGTTCAGCTAGAATTAAAAATATGGCAACAGATAGCAGAGGCTGTCGGCCATGTTGTCTATCTCCATGCCAGATGCTGGGCTCTGACAGCAACATTTAGTATCTGGTTTTAGTGCACAGACTGAAAATATACCCATGTATTGTATGAGAGGCAAGCAAATAAAAGTCTCTTATTTTATGTTCTTTCTTTGGAAGTAATGAACTCAGCCTATTGCAAAAAAAAAAACAGCAGATTTTAATACAGCACATTATGGTCTAAATATATTTGGTAGCAGATGGTGGAATAGGCATTAGTAATGTTGAACACAAGTCGTCTCAGAAAATTGGTGTCTCAGAAATGTCACCACAGTGATTTGGTTATAACTGTACAGTTCACAATAGATTTATATTTAAGCACTACAGTGAAAGTATAACAAGGGTCACAGTGTTATGTAAGACTATATACCTTTATATCTCTGTGTATCGTACATGACATCTAACTCATTTTGGAACACCAATTTTAACAGTCATTTTTGAATCTTTCAAGACATTTCTAGTTTTCTGTTTACCTTGCTGTCCACTACGTGATTCTGTTTAATTTAGAGGACAGGGGAGAGACATAAGGGGCTTTAGACCATGACTAATGTTATGGATCATAACCATGGGCAAACTTAAATAAATGCTGTCTCAAAAATGTGCATGCTTCAGCAAGTGCAGGCCCAGCTGGAGAATCGTTCAGACATTTTACAACCATGTTAAACCCAAAACTAATATGCACATTTCTCAAGTTGCATTGGAGGAATTTTGAATACAAAATAAAGTATAATTACTATTTTATTTAAAACTATAATTATAAAAATTATTTAATAGCATTATAAAAACAACAACAAATATGTCATTTAAGAAAAAATGCAACATGATGGTTTTAAATGTTATTTACATCAGTGACATTTGACATTAGTGCAGATTTTCAGTGAACAACTACTGAAATTTCACGTTGTTTCTTACACAAATCCTCAGATGACTTGAAACGCAGTCTACTAATCATATTGACTACTTCAGTGGTGCTTTTGTGTCCTTTTTGGAGCTTAACAGGTATAGTCACTATGAGATAAAACTACATAATTGTCTTAAAAAAACCTTTTACACCGTTTAAAAAAGTTCTCGTATTAATTTATTATTTTACAGTAGTAACTTTTTGGTGGTAGTAAACAGTAAATTTTTAGAAATTGTATCAAATTCAAAAATTTGCAAATATCTTGCAGTATTTAAAGATGCATTTATATTCTGGGATTTTCATATTTCTGACATGGTACATTACAACTGCTATGTTCTATTTGTGAATAGAGAATAAAGTCTCCATCATGCAACTGTACTTAACTTTAGGCTGAATTTGACTTAAACTGAACTAATTTCAGGTAGTGTGCAGAGAGATTTGACAGATGTAGAAAAATCTAAAGAAAAAAATCCTTAAAGGCACAATATGTAAGATTTTTTTTATTAAAATATCCAAAAATCACTAGAACAGTGTTATATATTTTGCTGACTTGTGTACTTGCATTATCCCAAGTGTTTCAAAGAATGTTTGAAGAAATCCAGAGAAATAAGCAATTTTAACTAATGACACGAACCGTGTCTATAGTGTCATTTTGCTTTGCCTGCTAATGACGTCATACATTCCGGTTTTGTTTTGTAGAAAACATGGAAACACCAAAGACACTTTAATATGTTATGCGTTTTATTACACAGGTGACGACCGCACAGAGTAGCATTATAACAGAACTTTCAAATGTATCTAGTATGATAAAACAGAGATGCTTTACTCCACATAAGCACGACCGGAAGGAGCAGAAACGCTCGACTGTGGCATAATAAAAGCTCCGCTGCTTTTGAGCCGTGTGTCACACTCGTTCAGCGGCCTTATTTCGCTTTCGATGGCTTTCAGCCTCACCCTGCTTCATACTATGACGTTAATAAATCTTTAATACATTAGCTCATTCATGAACATGACTTCTGCCCAAGTCCCGTTGGATTGCATCGGCTGTGGGGATGAAGACGACAACTCCCATGATTCCACACTCAGTCACGGCATCATCAAGCTACGTCTTTGTTTCTTTGTTTGTTTTGAATACACGCCCTCTATCGGCGAAAACTTGCATATTGTGCCTTTAATTAATCTTTGAGGATTCATATTTAATGGGTATTTTGGGTGACTATTCCTTATTACTTATTGGGTTAGTTCATTCAAAAATGAAAATTATATCTTAATTTATTCACTCTCGTTTCATTCCAAACTCACAAGACTTCATTCATCTTGCTAATTTACACTGAACAAAATTATAAATGCAACACTTTTGTTTTTGCCCCCATTTTTCATGAGCTGAACTCAAAGATCTAAGACTTTTTCTATGTACACTAAAGGTCTATTTCTCTCAAATATTGTTCACAAATCTGTCTAAATCTGTGTTAGTGAGCACTTCTCCTTTGCCGCGATAATCCATCCACCTCACAGGTGTGGCATATCAAGATGCTGATTAGACAGCATGATTATTGCACAGGTGTGCCTTAGGCTGGCCACAATAAAAGGCCACTCTAAAGTGTGCAGTTTTATCACACAGCACAATGCCACAGATGTCGCAAGTTTTGAGGGAGCGTGCAATTGGCATGCTGACTGCAGGAATGTCCACCAGAGCTGTTGCCCGTGAATTGAATGTTCATTTCTCTACCATAAGCTGTCTCTGAAGGCGTTTCAGAGAATTTGGCAGTACATCCAACCGGCCTCACAACTGCAGACCACGTGTAACCACACCAGCCCAGGACCTCCACATCCAGCATCTTCATCTCCAAGATCGTCTGAGACCAGCCACCGCTGCTGTAACAATCGGTTTGCATAACCAAAGAATTTCTGCACAAACTGTCAGAAACCGTCTCAGGGAAGCTCATCTGCATGCTTATCGTCCTCATCGGGGTCTCAACCTGACTGCAGTTCGTCGTCGTAACCGACTTGAGTGGGCAAATGCTCACATTCGATGGCGTCTGGCACTTTGGAGAGGCGTTCTCTTCACAGATGAATCCCGGTTTTCACTGTACAGGGCAGATGGCAGACAGCGTGTATGGCGTTGTGTGGGTGAGCGGTTTGCTGATGTCAACGTTGTGGATCGAGTGGCCCATGGTGGGGTTATGGTATGGGCAGGCGTATGTTATGGACAACGAACACGGGTGCATTTTATTGATGGCATTTTGAATGCACAGAGATACCGTGACGAGATCCTGAGGCTCATTGTTGCAAGGATCTGTACACAATTCCTGGAAGCTGAAAACATCCCAGTTATTGCATGTCCGGTGAGTAGGGAATGAGTGGACCAACATTCCACAGGCCACAATCAACAACCTGATCAACTCTATGAGAAGGAGATGTGATGCACTGCGTGAGGCAAATGGTGGTCACACCAGATACTGACTGGTTTTCGGACCCCCCAATACAGTAAAACTGCACATTTTAGAGTTGCCTTTTATTGTGGCCAGCCTAAGGCACACCTGTGCAATAATCATGCTGTCTAATCAGCATCTTGATATGCCACACCTGTGAGGTGGATGGATTATCTCGGCAAAGGAGAAGTGCTCACTAACACAGATTTAGACTAGATTTTAGATTTAGATTTGTGAACCATATTTGAGAGAAATAGGCCTTTTGTGTACATAGAAAAAGTCTTAGATCTTTGAGTTCAGCTCATGAAAAATGGGGGCAAAAACAAGTGTTGCGTTTATAATTTTGTTCAGTGTATATTGTGAATAATTACTAGGGCAAGTACTAATCTAAGGATAATTTTTTAAAGTTACAATAACCTTAAGACAAAATAAAGACAAAGATTAAAGACAATAGACAAAATAACCTTATAAAAGTCATAAACTAGATGGTTGAGTACATAGTGTATAGTATTCTGTAATAGCGTATGGTGTTTGGGACACATGTCTAAAGCAAATCTATATATGCACACAAGGAAGTAAAACCATTAAATGGCAGGTCGATGACATAACATGCCAAGCATGGAATGAATGGACAAACTGGTTTAAGGCTGAGTTTGAGAAAGTGCTTTTGTTCCAGTCATGGTCCGCCCAGCTTTATCGATAATATATAAGATTGAGATGTGCTGTTCAGCATCACTGTGTTCTGGTTGAACTGTTGGGGAGAGAATCACCCGTGATTTGCTCTGCAGCAGCATTTCATCTCAGGTGAACTTACTTTTTCATTCATGCCATCTGACTCTATACTTTAAATCAAATGCTTTTGTTATGCATATTAGTTTTGTGATTTTATATCTTATTTTGTCTACATGAACATTTTTAATAATTTGTTCTGGAGGTAATCTCAGGGATTGTGGAATACTAGTTGCAATTTTTATAAAAAATACACAACAAAGCCTTTTAAAGCATCTTCTGCACTGCAAATTAACATCTTAAATATTTTACACAATAACCTTAACAATTCCATGTTGCTTCTCACCATTTAGGAGTGCAAATATAAGAAGACAAAGCAACTATTGACTATTATAATAGAAGTTGTTTAATGGAAATACAATACATTTATGAGAGATTTTCAATGAAATAATTTTACTTTTCTGAGCTACTTTATCAATTGTGTTTAACTAATTGGTCTTGGTGGCTTGCTATAGATGTACCAAGTCAGTTGCAATCAAGTCACCACAAAACAAAACAAATGCAAAAAATTTGCACATTCCAAAAATTTGACTTGTCCTCATTTTGAATATGTATTGCTTCATATTTTGAACTCTACTCTGCTTATATTTTCTAAAAATGCCACTTCTTTTTATGTTTTGTCATAAAATGCAAATATATTTACACATTTTATTTATCGTGAGTGTCCAAATACTCCAAATACTATTTAGTGTGCATGTATTGTTTGTTTGTTTGTACAGCGGGTAAAATAAGTATTGAACACATCACCATTTTTCTCAGTAAATATATTTCTAAAGGTGCTGTTGACATGAAGTTTTCACCAGATGTCGGTAACAACCCAAGTAATCCATACATACAAAGAAAACAAAACAAATAATTAGAAGGGTCAATATCACTGTAGGGTGCCTTTTGGTGTCCTGTGCAAAACTCAATAATAACTTAACAGTATTACTAAGGCTATAGGCAGGTGAGTTTTGTTTTCAGGGTTGGAGCTGAACTCTGCAGGACTGCGGCTCTCTAGGACCGAACTTGCCTACCCCTGGCCTAATATAACACACCCTTTTATAGTCATTTTTTGTTAAGTTTTTACTTTTTTACATATATATTTTGTGTAAGAGGATGCATGTTATTTTTCTATGTCCCATGCACTGCTCATTAAATTTGAATGATAGTAGAATATTGTTAAATCATAAAATGTAAAAAATATATATTCTCCTATTAATATTTTATTAAATAAGAGATTACTCCATTTGAGTGTATTGATCATTTGGTTATAAAAATTATATTTTTATTTAATAAAAAATAAGAGTTTTAATATCACTATGGTGATATTAACCCAGAAAGCAATTATGTCCCTTGTCAGAAGAAATTAATATTAGCTGGTTCAGTCCCAACACCTACCAGGATGATGAAGATGAAACAAGGGTGGACATTTCAGCAAGACAGTGATCGCAAACACAGCCAAAGAAACTCTCTGAAATTGGTTTCGGAGAAAGAAAATAAAGCTGCAATAATGGCCCAGCCAATCACCTGACTTGAATCCAATAGAAAATAAGAACTGCAGATCAGAGTTCACAGAAGAGGACCACAGAACCTTCGAGATTTGAAGACTGTTTGTGTGGAAGAATGGGCCAAAATCACACCTGAGCAATGCATGCGACTATAGTTTCTCAAAACAGCAGGCGTCTTGAAGCTGCCATTACCAACAAAGGCTTTTGTACAAAGTATTAAATAAAGTTCAGTAGTTCAGTATTTTTTCCCTGTGTCATTCCATTTTATTACACATAACTTAATTTCTGAACTTATTTGTTTTCTTTGTATGTATGGATTACTTGTGTTGTTACCGACATCTGGTGAACATTTCATGTCAAAAGCACCTTTAGAAAAATGGTGACGTGTTTAATACTTAGCCTATTTTATCCGCTGTATGTTATGTAGTTATGTACATAAATAAATACATGTGCATATTTATTTACTTGTGCACATTTTTCGTTACAGATCACTTTGACACTTTGGCGTTCCCCAAGAGCAGTCTGCCACAATGAGGTTTCTAATCTCATTGTGTGCATCACAACTCCTGTTGATTAACGGTAAGAGTTTTATTAAAATAGGGTCCACTTTATCATGATTTATAATGATCCTTAATTTCTTCTTCTTCCAATTCGTTACTTTTAATAATATAAAATGTGTTGCAAACATTTTGCCATAATTTACTGCTTTTTAGCAATCTGCATTTGCACTGCAACAAACAAAAATGTGTTTGGAATGTAAAACTGGAATGTACTGCACCTCTCAAAGACATTATAAAAGATCGTTAGTTCCCAGAATATCTTCATTTAGAAAAGGTTAATGCTGTCATGTGTCTGAGTCATTCATGAGTCATTCGTTTCCTTCAAGTATGCTTTGAACTGCTCGGATCATATTATCTTTTGATCATAACACGACTTGATTTCTATCAATATTGTATTCGTTTGGGTAACACTTTATTTCGATAGTCCACTTTAGACATTCTATTAACAGTAAGTAACTTTGCAACTACATGTCAACTAGCAGTTAGTAGAGTATTAGTAGACTGTCTGCTTAATATCTTCTAACACTTTCTTTGTCAACTTATTCTACTAACCCTAAACCTACCCTAACAGTCTACTCTGAAGTTACTTATAGTTAGTAGAATGTATAAAGTGGACTATCGAAATAAAGTGTAACCTTTGTTTGTTTTTCCATCAGTGTTTTTCATCCACATTTACTTAATTAAAAGGAATTAAAGCAACAGACTTGCTGAACATTTGGTCATAACTCATTTTATTCTGTTCATTGTGTAAAACTGAAGTTTATCATTCATGTAGTCTGAACACAAATTATTTTTATTGAATTGAAACTGCTTGGGCAATGGATTTTCTTTAGTTCCCAAAATGCTTTGCATATCTGAATCAGCAGAGAATATGTTGAAATTAAGTGTTGTTTTAGGTGTTTTAATGTTAAAAATATACTAATAATTAACAGTGTGTGAGTTGCGAGAGTGTGTTTGTGTGTGTGTATAGAAAATAAAACCTTTTGTATGACATGCATGAAATTATATATGTACACTACCATTCAAAAGTTTGAGGGCAGTTAGATTTTTGAAAGAAGTATTTTATGCTTAAGCTGAATTTATTTGATAAAAAATGCAGTTATACTGTGAAATATTACAAATGAACTGTTTTCTATTTTAATATGTTTTAAAATGTTCTTTTTTCTGTGACCACAGCTGAATTTTCAGCGGTCATAACGCCAGTCTTCAATGTCACATGATCCTTCAGAAATCATTCTAATATGCTGATTTGCTGCTCAAGAAACCTTTATTTTGATCAATATTGAAAACTGTTGTGCTGCTTAATATTTTTGTGGAATCGATGATGCCTTTTTTTCAAGATTGATTAACAAAAGAGCAGCATTTATTGTTTGTATCATGTCTTTTTGTCACTTCTTAATTTAATGCATCCTTGCTGAGTAAAAGTATAAATTTCTTAAAAACCCACTTGACAAACTTTTGAACTGTAGTGTACTGTAGAACTAGATGGACACTCAACACACGTTGCTCTTTCGCTAACAACCCTTTTCTTCATGACAGTTGCTTTCAGCAGCAATGATCCTTGTTACAACTATGAATCTCTGGATCATACCTGGAGAGCCACAGATGAAGCTGGATTTTACGTTTGTGATGAATATTTTGACTGGAACGGCTGGTACCGACTTTTCTACAATGGAATGGACATCCGAATGCCAGAACGCTGTGTGAACGCAGGCAACTGTAACACAGATCACAGTCTGTGGCTCAATGGATCTCACCCTCAGATAGAGGATGGAGAGGTCATCATGGAGGTCTGTGCTAGCACATTGTATGACTGCTGCTATTTCGAATCTACACCAATCAGAGTCAAAGCTTGCCCAGGCGATTACTATGTCTATGAACTTGTGAATCCACAGTATGGGTGCTCAGGATACTGCACAGGTACTGTTTTTCTAGCTTTTTTAATTGTTTTTTTTTCTTTAATAAAAATTAGTTCACAAATTTAATTAAAAGTGAATTTTTTTCCCTTTTTAGATATCAGCACAATATCCCAGACAAGTTCCACTTCAACTCCATCTACGTTTAGTGGATCCAGCCTTTCCATGTGTAGGTTGCTAATTAAATAATGAATCGCAGACATTGAAATTGAACCAAACCAAATCAATTTAGTACATTTTACATTGTATGGACAAATACACCGAGGTGTATCTCAAAATATTTTTTATGTTCCACAGAATTAGAAACGTCAAGGTTGACTTTTTTTCATCTGAGAAAAAATTGTTCTAACTCTTAACAGGTTAGAGGTTCAGACCACAACTATGGCAATAATGACAATGATGCAGATTTCATAATGTAGATTTTTTTCCCCACCCACCTGAGGAACATTGGCAGCCCATCAAAATCCATTTGAAGTTTGTGCCGCAGTTATGTTTACAGCTGTATTTTATTCATGTTTATATAAAATGAGTAATTTTATAAAATTTTATGAGTATATAAAAAATTTAATTGTCCATTAAGTGTAGAATAGACACTAATACAGAAATCATTATAATGATAGTGCTTGGTGTGAACTGGCCTTTTTAGGGTCGTGAGACCGTACCAAAAGTGTTCATCAAATGTTCATATATACAGTTGAGGTCAAACGTTTACGTCCCCCTTTCAGAATCTGCAAAATGTTAATTATTGTACCAAAATAAGAGGGATCATACAAAATGCATGTTATTGTTCATTTAGTACTAACCTGAATAAGATATTTCACATAAAAGATGTTTACATATAGTCCACAAGAGAAAATAATAGTTGAATTTATAAATATGACCCCGTTCAAAAGTTTACATCCCCTTGATTCTTAATGATAGTTGTTCACGAGTCCCTTGTTTGTCCTGAACAGTGAAACTGCCTGCTGTTCTTCAGAAAAATCCTTCAGGTCCCACAAATTCTTTGGTTTTCCAGCATTTTTGTTTATTTGAACCCTTTCCAACAATGACTGTGTGATTTTGAGATCCATCTTTTCACACTGAGGACAGCTGAGGGACTCATATGCAACTATTACAGAAGGTTAAAATGCTCACTGATGCTCCAGAAGGAAACACAATGCATTAAGAACTTTTTGAATTTGAGGAACAGGGTAAATTTAACTTATTTTGTCTTCTGGGAAACATGTAACTATCTTCTCTAGACTCTGAAGGGCAGTACTAAATGAAAAAAAATATGATATTTATGCAAAATAAGAAAAATGTGCACATCTCTGTTCTGTTCAGAAGTTTTTACATGTTGTGTAACTGATACCAAAACAAAATGTCAGGGTTTCAAAAGACATATGACTTCTTTCTTTTGGTCTCGTCAGCTGCCATCGACACAGATTATGACCCATGCCACAACTACAACATTCTTGATGAATACTGGAGAAGCACACTCAATTACTGGTATCAATATGGATACATGTCTGGAAATGATGACACACTAGTTGAATGGCATGGCTGGTATCGACTCTTCATTAATGGATCGAGTGCTCAGATGCCTGAGTGGTGTTTCAGTTATATGTCATGTGGAGGTTATAGTTCTCTGTGGCTTGGTGACCCTCATCCTGAGATAGAAGAGGGAGTCGTTACTCGTGAAGTCTATGGCTCTGTTAATGACCAGTGCAGTTACTACATATCTGACCCCATCCAAGTCAAAGCTTGTCCTGGAAATTACTATGTCTACAAGCTTGAAAGTCCAAAGCCATCGATCCCAGTGCCTGTATATTGTGCAGGTACAGTTATTCTCCTTCATAACTTACAGAATTATAGTCACCTCTCATATGAAAACTATTTACAGAGCTGTAAATGCTAAAAGGTATTACTCATGTAGGCTTGAACATGCTTAATCCACAATAGCTATAATCCACTCTTTATATTTTCACTATAGTTCCATTCAGCACTCCAAATACTGATCCCTGCTATGACTACACCAGTCTGGACGACCCTTGGCGAGCCACTGACAATTATTACAACAATTACGTGTGTGATTATAATGTCAACTGGAACGGCTGGTACAGGCTCTTCTACTATGGTCAGAGTGTCCAGATGCCAGATTCATGTGTTGGTTCTGGCATGTGTGGCACAGACAAACCACTTTGGCTCAACGGCCCTCACCCACAGCTGGAAGATGGAGTGGTCACTCGGCAAGTGTGCGGTTCCACATGGAATGACTGCTGTGATTACAAATCTCATCCCATACGAGTCAAAGCTTGTACAGGAAACTATTATGTGTATGAGTTTGTCAGGCCACTATTGTGTTCATCTTACTGTGCAGGTAAACATGTTTGCATCACGTACATGCTTTGGTTTGGAATTTTTATTCTTTTTGCTTATGTTTGAAAATGATGGACTTTGATGTAAAACAAAAAAATTTTCCCGGCACCAGATGTCTCAAGCCTCAGCAGCCCAACATCTACAACATCACCTACAGCAACAGTGGCAGTCATACCCCCAGAATCCATTACTCCGCCTGTCACAGACACAGGTATGTTGTGTAATTAGGTTTTATTTTTAGGTAAGCTCATTGGCTGTCAGCTGTTTTTTTTCTTCTTCTCAATAAATAGAAGCTTTACAATTTGCCATGTATAATCAAAGACTTCAGATATAATTTATAGGGGAGTCTGGAAAAATCTTTTTAAGCTCCATTTCTAGGTTGATTTCACACCACAAGAGTAAAAAAAAAAGATAATATGAATTAATATATATTTTTAAATATGTTTTCACAGCCCTCCACTTTGACCCCTGCTATAGCTACACTGTGCTGGACGATCCTTGGAGAGCCACAGACAATCGATATACCTTCAATTTAATGTGTGACGCTTATGTCAGCTGGGTGGGCTGGTATCGTCTCTTCATTCATGGCCAGAGCGTTCAGATGCCAGACACATGTGTTGATCGGCTAAGCTGTGGCACTCATGCTCCACTTTGGCTAAACGGTCCACATCCACGAATTGAGGATGGAGTGGTGACTCGAGATGTCTGCGGTCACTGGTGGAATAACTGCTGTGGTTTCCAGTCAAATCCAATTAGAGTGAAAGCCTGCCCAGACAATTACTACGTCTATGAGTTTGTTAGCCCAAGTTTCTGCTATGGGACCTACTGTGCAGGTAAACATATCTGCATTCACCCACGTTATGCATTACATTTATGAGTTTGCTTTTTTGCATACCGTTGAGGTAAATACATCAACATGTGCCTTTTGTACTATGTAATAAATACTTTTTGCTGTTTATTAATTAAGTCATTTAATTTTGTTTTACAGATGTTAGCAACAATAGCATCAGCATTCCTACTTTCACTCCAGAGACAACTTTGGCTGGTAATGTAGTATGCTATGCCCTCTACTGACTTGACGTTTTGACAGGAAATGTTAAGACACTAGATAAAACAATGTTTGAAATTTGCAAATGCAGTACTAGTTTCTTTGCTGACTTTCATGTTGAGCTACACAATATTTATGCATTCATATTTCATTTTACTGAATTAACATGTACTGTACTGAAATGTATTGTAGGTTTACAAAATCTTTACACTTAAACCTTTTGTGTGTGTGTGTGTGTGTGTGTGTGTTGTTGTTATTTGTAACAGAGGCTTTCCGCATTGACCCCTGCTACAACTACACAGCCCTGGATGATCCTTGGAGAGCCACAGACAATCACAATTCATACAATTGTGATGCTAGTGTTAATTGGGATGGCTGGTATCGTCTCTTCATTGCAGGCCAAGATGCTCAGATGCCAGAAACATGTGTTAATCAGTTTAGCTGTGGCACTGTTGCCCCACTGTGGCTAAATGGTCAGCATCCACGAGTCGAGGATGGAGTGGTCACCCGTCATGTCTGTGGCCACTGGAACGATGACTGCTGCAATTATGTGTTTAATCCTATGAAAGTGAAAGCCTGCCCAGGAAATTATTATGTGTATGAGTTCATGAACCCAGTGTTCTGCAATGTGGCATACTGCTCAGGTAAATATATTTACATTCAAACTTGTATAAGTGTGTTTTTGTACTTAACTAATATTCATCCAAAACTTCACAGAAGTGACGAATATCAGATATACAGATGTAACGCCACACACCACCCCAACTGGTAATTTAATGTTCTTTGTCCTCTGACATAATTTTTTTTAAACTAACAATAACAAAGAATACTTAAACAGCTAAACAATTTGCAAACAAATAATAATAATAATAATAACCTTATATATTTTAATAATGTTTTACTTTCAAAAAGATTTCCTGTTGTCACAGAAAAATATATATTTTTTTTATTGTTCAACCCATAATGCCATATTTGTACATATATATATATATATATTTATTTATTTATTTAAAATATGTGTGTATACATGTGTGTGTGTGTGTAATATATATCAAATATATATTATATCAAATACACACACACACACACACACATACTGTACATACATACAGTGGGTACGGAAAGTATTCAGACCCCCTTACATTTTTCACTCTTCGTTATATTGCAGCCATTTGCTAAAATCATTTAAGTTAATTTTTTTTCCTCATTAATGTACACACAGCACCCCATATTGACAGAAAAACACAGAATTGTTGACATTTTTGCAGATTTATTAAAAAAGATATGGCTCTGTTAATGATCAGTGCAGTTCCTACACATCCAACCCCATCCAAGTCAAAGCTTGTCCTGGAAATGTCTATGTCTACAGACTTTTAAGGCCAAAACCATCAATCCCACTGCCTGTATATTGTGCAGGTACAGTCATACCATAAATTGTATTGTCACCTTTCATTTAAAACTACACTTATAGATTTGTTGATTTTTAAATGGATTTAAACATCTTAAATGCATTTACTCTTTATATTTTCACTATAGTTTTATTTAACACTCCAAATACTGATCCCTGCTATGACTACACCAGTCTGGACGACCCCTGGAGAGCCACTGACAATTATTACAACAATTACATGTGTGATTATAATGTCAACTGGAACGGCTGGTACAGGCTCTTCTACTATGGTCAGAGTGTCCAGATGCCTGAGTCAAGTGTTGGTTCTGACATGTGTGGTACTCCTCACCCACTGTGGCTCAACGGCCCTCACCCAGAGCTAGAAGATGGAATGGTCACACGACAAGTCTGTGGTTCCACTTGGAATGACGTCTGTGGTTATAAATCTCATCCAATACAAGTCAAAGCGTGTCCAGGAAACTATTATGTGTATGAGTTTGTCAGGCCAACATTCTGTGCATCTTACTGTGCAGGTAGTTTTTTTTAAAGTTTTTTTTTAAACATGCTTTGTTTTTGCTTTTGATATTTTAGGTTGTACAATTTTTGACAGTTAAAAGTATCATTTTTACTTTACAGATGTTACCAACCTTGCATCTACAACAACATCTGAAACAACAGTGACAATTCCACCCACAGAATTCAGTACTTTGTCTGTTACAACCCCAGGTAAAAAAAAACAAATTTTTTAACTGTTTCACTCATGTTCTAGAATTTTTTTTTTCTAGATATCTTTTTCATGAAATGTATTTTTGCTATTTTATATTGAATGAATTAGTAATCCAAATGTATGCTCTTGGGTAATAAAATTAGTTCTCTATGTACACTATGCTCCACTATGCTTACAATTTTTTTTTAGCTATGTATAAATTCAATCTGTACCAGGTAGCTCAACAAGAAAATGTTCAAATTAAGTAGACAAAACGTTTTAATGAAGCTCCATTTGTAGGTAAATTAAAATTAAACAAATATTGACCTAAAAAGAAATGTTTAGTAACTCGGTTTATTTAGCAAATGATCCATTTATATTGCTAATGTTTCCACAGCAGAAACTATTCCTTTTGACCCCTGCTATAACTACACTGTGCTTGATGATTCTTGGCGATCCACTAGCAATCAGCATTCCTCCTTCATAATGTGTGATGCTCATGTCAACTGGAATGGCTGGTATCGTCTCTTCATTGGTGGCCAGAGTGGTCAGATGCCAGACACGTGTGTTGATCAGTATAGATGTAGCACTCACGCCCCACTGTGGCTAAATGGTCAACATCCACAAGTCGAGGATGGAGTGGTCACCCGAAATATCTGTGGTCACTGGGGCAATGACTGCTGCTATTTCCAATCCAATCCCATTAAAGTGAAAGCCTGCCCAGGAAATTACTACGTCTATGAGTTTGTTCAACCAAATTTCTGCTCTGGGACCTACTGTGCAGGTAAGAACATTCGCATTTGCTCTTAAATTGTCTGTTTAGTTTTTTGAACTATAATTAATCATGCCACTGTCTATTTCAGAATGTAATTTGCTTTGTCTTGTATTGATCTATTTTTGGGCTGAATGTATAGCCAGATTTTTATAATGCAATACGGGTTTGAATCAATATGTGTCTAGGGAAAATTTATGGATAAAATAATTTAAAATGTACAAACCACCATCCTCACATTTAATGACCATATTGGAACATTATGGAAACTTTTTAAGGGAAAAAAAAAACTACCTTTTTTGTAACTTTTTTTTCTCTTGACCCTCTTCTCGTAAAGCCCCAACTCCCAGCTCTGACCCATGCTCTGGTTACAATGTTCTTGATGATGGCTGGAGAGACTTGCGCACAAACTTCTACCAATCTTATTACAATGATGACAGATTTGTTGAATGGAATGGCTGGTATCGGCTGTATTTGAATGGAGAGAGTGCTCAGCTCTCTGAGTGGTGTACGAGTTTCACAGGATGTGGTGGTGAAGTTGGACTTTATCTCAATGGCTCTCATCCAAAACCTGAGGATGGGGTGGTGACCCGTGAAGTCTTGGGGTCGTCGTCTTGGGCGTGGTGGTGGTGGTGGTGGAGCGCCCACCATTGTGGCTATTATAAATCCACCTCCATTGAAATCAAAGCCTGTCCAGGAGATTACTACGTCTATAAACTCGTCAAACCTAACATGTCAATCCCTATGCCTACGTACTGCGCAGGTGCAGTTTTAACTTGTGTTCTTTATGGATGATTTTATTAATCCCCTATATGAAAGATTTACTCTTTGTTACAGCTCAACATTGATATACCAATACATTTATATAATATGCACAGGTAGTAACAATGTTAAACTTTTATATGGTCATGGATGCTTTAACCAGTTAGACTAGACACACACAGTCATGAGATGTCGTTATTATGCATCAAGTTATATAAATGACCCTGTAATACAGCATTTAAACAGCGATTTCACTAACAACCTTTTTTTTTCTCCATATCAGTTGCTTTCAATAACATCAGTAATGATCCTTGTTACAACTATGAAAATCTGGATCGTCCCTGGCGAGCCACAAATGAAACTGGACTTTACATTTGTGATGAAAATTTCTCCTGGAACGGCTGGTACCGACTTTTTTACAATGGAATGGACATTCGAATGCAAGAGAGCTGTGTTGCTGATGGCAGCTGTAACACATATAGCAGTCTGTGGCTCAATGGTCCTCACCCTCAGATTGAGGATGGAGTGGTGACAATGGAGGTCTGTGGAGGCAGATATTACAGCTGCTGTAATTTTAAATCAACACCCATCAGAGTCAAAGCCTGCCCAGGCGATTACTATGTCTATGAACTTGTAAAGCCACATTCATTTTATTGTTCAGGATACTGCACAGGTAAAATTATTCTGTAGCACTTTTTTTATTCAAAACCTTTATATTGTTTGATCAGTCTCTTAAAATTCCCTCTTTCAGATGCCAGCACTATATCAACAACTTTTTCCTCTACAAGTCCAGCTACATTTATGGGGTCCAGCATGAGTAGGTTTTTTACAGTCAAAATAATATTTCATCTTAGTTCAAAGGATAATACATATGAAATCTTGTTTTTAAGACATTTAGTAAAATGTTTGAAAATAATTAATTACAGCATTTGTTACATATACTGTTAGAAAGATATTGGTTATTTAAAAAAAAAATTCTCGGTTTATAATAAAGAGCTAATGGCATGCAGTACAAAGTAGCTCAGATAGACTTTTGACTGCTAACATGAACATTGCCTTATGAATTCATTTATTTATTTTTCCGATTTCTGTCTTATCAGCTGCTATCAACACAGATTTTGATCCGTGCTATGACTACAACATTCTTGACAACTCGTGGAGAAGCACACTCAATCTCTGGTATCAATATGCACATGATGACACTCTAGTTGAATGGCATGGCTGGTATCGACTCTTCATTGATGGATCGAGTGCTCAGATGCCTGAGTGGTGTTTCAGTTACATGTTATGTGGAGGTTATAGTTCTCTGTGGCTTGGTGGCCCTCATCCTGAGATAGAAGATGGAGTTATTACTCGTGAAGTCTACGGCTCTGTTAATGACCAGTGCAGTTACTACAGATCAGACCCCATTCAAGTCAAAGCTTGTCCTGGAAATTATTATGTCTACAAAATTAAAAGGCCAAATGTATTGATCCCAGCCCCTACATATTGTGCAGGTACAGTAATTCTTCTACATCTGTTACATGCTTATTATGAGCTAAATTTTGAGCTTTGATGTAACGACTGCATTTACAGACTTGCTAAAGAATAATGTATTTACAATGAAAAGGATTTGTGTTTGTTTTTGAAAAAATCTTAACACCTTTTTACTTTTCCTAAAACAGTTGCTTTCACCACTCCAAGTGCTGACCCTTGCTACAATTATAACAGTCTAGATGAACCCCAGAGAGCCACCATCAGCCCACACTACGATAAATATTATCACTATGGAATATGTGATTATAATTACAACTGGAATGGCTGGTACAGGTTGTTCTACAATGGTCAGAGTGTCCAGATGCCAGATTCATGTGTTGGTTCTGGCATGTGTGGCACTCCTTCCCCACTGTGGCTCAACGGCCCTCACCCACAGCTAGAAGATGGAGTGGTCACTCGGCAAGTGTGCGGTTCCACATGGAATGACTGCTGTGGTCACAAATCTCATCCCATACAAGTCAAAGCTTGTCCAGGAAACTATTATGTGTATGAGTTTGTCAGGCCAACATTCTGCTCTGCATATTGTGCAGGTAGAGCATAAGTACTTCATATTTTTGTTTGAAAAGTGTTTCATGCATACATATATTTTACAGTTTGCTTATATTTTTCTTCACAGAAGTTAATGTCCCACATACAACAACAAGATCAAATATTTCCTCAGGTATTTTAACAATTTAAACAAAAATAACGTAACTGACATCACATCGTAACAGAACATTGAAACATTAGTAGCCAAATAGTATTTTATACCTTATTGCTATGTGCTGTGATATATGTGGTATGTGAGCTTTATACCCAAAAAACAGTATACCATACAGTACACCATATTTTTCTGGCTATACCACTGTTGCAGGACCATTTTATCCATTTGGAGCTGGCGACACAGAGAATGATCGTTCTGATGATGGGATTTCACCAGTGATTTCCCTTCTGCAACCCTTTAGATTTTTTGGAGAGACATATAACCAATTGTATGTAAGTGAATCTGGTATTATTTTGTTTAAGTCACCATGGCACTCATACTGAGTTACAAGTGATTTAACTTTTGAATGATCTAAATAGTTTTGCTCCCTCATTAATATAGCAAGTTTCAACACTTTAGTAGTTCAACACTTTAGCCAGTGGTTCTCAAACCTGTCCTGAAGTACCCCCAGCCCTGCATATGTCTCCCTCATCTATCACACCCGATTAAACTCATCAGCTCATTAGTGGAGACTGCAAGACCTGAAGTGGGTTTGTCAGATATAAGGCGACATACAACATATGCAAAGCTGGGGATACTTCATGGAGAGTTTTGAAAACCACTGCTTTAATCTATTTGTAACTCTTAACCTGTACCATATAACGTTTAGGATAGTAAATGATGGCTGTGTTGGATTTATTATTATTAAAAGTGTTGTGCATATTATAATCCTTTATTTCAGATCAACAACAATGGATACTTGACTTTTGATTGGCCATGGTACAGTTACTTTCCATACCAGTTCCCAGGTTATGGTGGAGAAGACCTCATCGCTCCATTCTGGACAGATATTGATAACCGGGGCAATGGATTTATTTCATATCGTCAGTACTCCTCTGGCAGTGTTCTTACAGAGGCCACACAAGACATTAACCAATACTTCACTGATTTGAGTTTTTCTGCTACTTGGGTCTTTGTTGCAACATGGGACAGAGTTGCATACTATCCATATTCAGGAACCGTAAGAAATCCAATCTGGCTTTGTAAAATCCTGTTCTTTTTTAATATCGTATTTGATATTATAAAAATTAAAATTGATGTAACCCACCATAGAGTAAAATAATGCACATTGTATGATTACTGCGTTTTGTGATTTTTAGCAAGCTTGTGTTGGCCAGCACATGATTTTTTAAATTTGTATTTTTCAGGAAACATCTTTCCAGGTGGTGTTGATTTCAGATGGGCATTTCTCATTTGTTTTGTTTAATTATGGAACAATTGCTCCAACTCAACGATATGTACAGGTGTGCACTGACGTGACTAGTTGAAACTATTCCAATTTACTAACTGAAATAGAAACTTACATTTTCTTTTGGTCACTTATTGTAGGCTGGTTATGACACCATCAGCTCTACATACCACTTTTCAATTACTGGATCACTACAGTATAACATCACAAGCTTAACATACAGCAGCAATGTCAATGTGCCAGGCAGATGGGTCTTCAGAACAGATCATGGATCACAGGGTTGTCAGTTTTATGGTATGGTTTTTCTGTCCTCTTAAACTAATTAAATTATTTGCTATTTGAAGTAACCCTCAATAGACACTTTTCATTTCACTTTAGCTTATTGGTAAACCTTTAACAAAAATCTTGTTAAAAATAGTTTTTGGTGTTTGATCTCCTAACATACAACAATATTGAGTTCTAAGCAATGTGAAACAATACTTTATTGTAGGTGTTCCAGTGCAGCTTGAAGACTCTTTCTGGAGTGATGCCACCTGCCAGCAGAGATGCACCTGCACCAGCAGTGGCCTCCAGTGTAGCCACGAGCCCTGCAGTTACTCCCAAGCCTGCCGTCCAGCAGCCTTCCAATACTCTTGCCAGAACATTCAACGGCAAACCTGTACCATCTCTGGTGATCCTCACTACTACACCTTTGACTATCAGGTTTTTCACTTTCAAGGGACCTGCACTTATGTTCTATCTGAGGTTAGCCTTTCTCTATAATTTATATGGGTTTCTATTCATTTTTTTGTATGAATCAACTAGTAATCCTTGAAGTTTTATTTCAGGCTTGTGGCAATGGTTTGCCATATTATCGCATTGAGGGCAAAAATGAGCATCGGGGCAGCACGCATGTGTCATGGACACGGATGGTCAGAGTTTTTGTCTATGATGAAGTAATTGAACTGGTCAAGGATCACTATTATGAAGCGAGGGTTAGTATGACAATTTGCTTTAATTGTCACTTGTAATCAGCCTTCTGCTTATTATTCTAATTCCGTCTTTTTCTGAAATTGTCCAGGTTAATGGAAGCTTTGCAGCAACGCCATTCACCCTCCGCAATGGCTCCATCCAGGTCTATCGGTCAGGTTTTTCCTTGGCCATCAGCACAGACTTTGGTCTTCTTGTTACATATGATGCATACAGCTACGTCAGCATCTCTGTACCATATGACTATTTTAATTCAACCTGTGGTCTGTGTGGAAACTTTAACCTGCACCCTGAAGATGACTTTTGTTCACCCAGTGGTGAGATCTTGAGCTCAGATGTGGACTTTGCTAACAGCTGGAAGGTACAAAG
Source organism: Sinocyclocheilus grahami (assembly GCF_001515645.1). Lineage (NCBI taxonomy): Eukaryota > Metazoa > Chordata > Actinopteri > Cypriniformes > Cyprinidae > Sinocyclocheilus > Sinocyclocheilus grahami. The sequence goes on from NW_015505950.1 coordinate 331,911, forward strand.
TGACACAGATCCTGAATGCCATAATGTCAGGTGCACAGGTCTGGCTTGTGCTGTTTGTACCACAGATGAAATGACTTTGTACAGTGACAGCAACCACTGTGGAATCCTAGAAGATGTTGTCGGCCCTTTTGCTGATTGCCACCCTATGCATGCGCCACAGACGTACATAGAGAACTGTGTGTATGATCTTTGCTTGGGAGGAGGGTACCAGCCCATTCTATGCCAGGCTCTCAATGTGTATGCTACTCAGTGCCAACAGCAGGGTGTACAACTTGGTCAGTGGAGACAGCAGGGCTTCTGTGGTAGGTATCTTGTTGAGATGGATGATTAGAAAAATGTAATCTCAGACCGCATATTCTTGCTGCATATTCTTTATTTTATTTCTATATTTTCAGAAATTCAATGCCCTGTACACAGTCATTTTGAGCCTCAAGGAACAGGTTGTCCTGCAACTTGCAGTAATCCATCTGCCCCAATGAACTGTCCCTTGCCCAGTCAGGAAAGCTGTATCTGTGATCCTGGTTACATCCTGAGTGCTGGAGAGTGTGTGCCTGAAGCAAACTGTGGCTGCATCTTTGAGGGCTTCTATTACGCTGAAGGACAGTCAGTGGTGTTGGATGGGGACTGTGGGAGACAGTGTGTGTGCAGCAGCATGTCGATGACCTGCCATCAGCACCAGTGTGGTCCAGCAGAGGTGTGTGGAGTCCATGAGGGTGTGAGAGGCTGCAGACCCACCGGTTATGCTACCTGCTCGGTTGAAGACCTCGGGTCATATCACACCTTCGATGGACAAAGTTTCAGATACTCCGGAGCATGCGGACTGACCCTTACTAGGGTGATGGGGCCATCCTTACTACCACACTTTGTGTTGACGGTGGAAAAAGTACCCAGAGGCCTTCAAGACTTTTCCAGGGTTCTGAAGTTTGAAGCAGAAGGAATTCAGGTCACCATCGAAATGGGAGAGGGCAGCAATGTAAAGGTAAGGCAAAATAATAAATCACTAAGCTATTACTCAGTCCAAGAGCATAATTGCATTTTTTTTATTCATATGCTAGATGGAAGGTCTCCTGACACTGTTTATCAATCTTTTCAGGTGGATGGACAGATGGTCGGTCTGCCTATCAGTGTTGGCTCTGGTCAAATCCGCATTTATCACAGCAGTGTGAGAGGTTTTGTTTTGGAAACAAACTTTGGGGTGACTGTAAGAGCTGACTGGCCACACATTGTCCGAATTACGGCACCAAGCACATATAGTGGCACACTTGGAGGTCTGTGTGGGAACTTGAATGGGGACATTGCCGATGAGTTTTATACTCCAGATGCTGTCCTGTTAAATGACACTCAGCTGTTTGCGGACAGCTGGCGTGATGGTTCCCTATCAGCTCACTGTGAGGACCCAAATGACAGCTGGGAAACAGGACATTATCAGAACAGCAGCCAGTTCATTGAACATTGTAGTATCATGGCCAAGCATGATGGACCATTTGTTGAGTGCAGCAGAGCAATAGATCCTCAGCAACGGATTGCAGATTGCGTTCAGCTGCTGGAACAGACACAAGGTGCCAGAGAGGCTCTATGTGAGGCTCTGCGAGGTTACACTCTACTTTGCCAACAGAATGGCATTGCAGTAGAAGAGTGGAGGATTGCCACCCACTGTGGTAAGCATTACGTGTTGGATCTGCTGATCTACAACTGGATTTCATGAAGCTGAAATTTGCTTATATTTTCTACCATTGTCATTATGCTTTTGTAATTCCAGATCCCAGCTGTCCAGCAAATTCCCATTATGTTGTATGTGGCACATCCTGTCCTGCATCCTGCCCCAGCCTCTCCTTTCCATTTCAGTGCGCATTGCAGTGCCAGGAGGGATGCCAGTGTAATGACGGAAATGTGTTGAATGGAGATCGTTGTGTGCCTCCCGTGGGTTGTGGTTGCTACCACTCTGGGCGTTATCGGCAGGCTGGAGAGACGTTCTGGCATGGTGAAGAGTGCCAGTTCTTGTGTGTTTGTGATGGAATCACTGGAAATGTTCATTGCACACCATCTTCTTGCAGTGAGGTGGAGGTCTGCCATGTGTTGGATGGCGAGTACGGCTGCCATCCTCGGCCGCACGCTCGTTGCTCTGCTTCAGGAGACCCCCACTACATGTCTTTTGATAAATCCTACTTTGACTTCCAGGGCACATGCCGCTATGTGCTAGCCACAGTATGTAATGACACTACTGGGCTTCCGCACTTCCAGGTGGATGCAAGGAACGAGGCATGGCATGGACTCCCAGTGTCAATTACTGTTGAAATTTTTGTCAATGTCTCTGGGCATCTTGTGCACATGTCACTGGACATGAACCGTCAGTTTACTGTTGAGGTAATCAAGCATTATAGGTGATAGATAAAAACATAAATATTAATGACAATTTTGTGTGATTGTTATGATGCCATGATCTACAACAAATCAACACTTCAAACAATTTCACTCTGGTATTACTTGGGAGAACACACCCAGAAGTGCGCTTGTTTTCAAGCCTTTTTGTATTTAGTCATGTATCAGCAATATTGCCTGCTTAGCTTTAAAACAAGCTATTGTTTTATTCTCTTTTCAATCAGGTTGATGGAGAGACCAGAAATCTCCCCATCCTGCTTGACTCTGGACGGGTGTCTGTGTACTCCAGCGCACAGTACATATTTGTATCAACTGACTTTGGTTTGAGCGTTGGTTATAGTGGCTCCTGGGCGGTGGACATCATCGTACCAGCGGACTACGGTGGTGTTACGTGTGGCATCTGTGGAAACTTCAACGGCCAGAGTAATGATGACTTCATGACTCCTTCAGGTGCTCTGGTGCGCTCAGCAGACCAGTTTGGAGCAAGTTGGAAGGTTGAGGACGAGCTGCCATGCAATGATGGGTGTGGAAACCATTGCCCTTTGTGCCAGGATCAGACAACCTCCCGTTCCCTGTGTGACATCATCAGGTCCAGAGAGGGCCCCTTTAGTTTCTGCCATGTTTATGTCGATCCTCAAGCCTACTTTGATGACTGTGTGTTCGATGTTTGCCTTTCTGGAAACCATAATGATGTCCTGTGTCGCTCGATCCAAACCTATGCGAGTGCCTGTCAATCTAACAATGCCGTTATCTACCCCTGGAGAGAAAGCGCATCCTGTGGTGAGTGAGATAATTTCCGTTAGTGTGTAATTAACTTCAAAAAATAGAATACATTTTTAAGACAGGCTTGACATAAATACAAATGTTACATTTCCAGTCATAACCTGCCCAGAGAACAGCCACTATGAGTTGTGTGGCACAGACTGTGGTCATACTTGTGCCAGCAACATTGATGCTAGTTGTGAACACACATGCTCAGAGGGATGTTTCTGTGATGATGGGTTGGTGAGGAGTGGAGGACTCTGTGTCCCAGTGGAGCAATGTGGCTGCTTGCTTAACGGATTCTACTTTAATGTGAGGACTGAAACTCTGTTTAGACAAAGCTTTATTCGATTTCACAAGATCGGAGCCTTGTTTGTAGCATATCAATACTAAAACAACTTGTGTATATACTCTGTTCTGGAAATGTAAAGTTTATTATTTTGTGGTATAATTTCATAGGTTGGCAATCAATTCTGGAATGAAGAATGTTCCCAACTCTGTGAATGTTTTGCTCCAAATGATTTGCGCTGCTCTGATTCATCATGCCCATCGACGATGGAGTGTACAGTCAGAAATGGACTACGTGGCTGCTATGGTCAGTACATGTGTTTGATATCTCTTATGTTAACTTTTCTTTGTTGCATCAGCTAAACATTCACTTTAGAGTGGATTGTGCCACAGCGTTGCGCTGAATAGGGATATCAGAATTGCCAATTAATGTAACTAATGTAATTAATGTCTTTTTCATGTTATTTTCTCTGTGCAGATGAGAGCCCCACATACATCAGCACCACCAGATCAAGCCTTCCCTCAGGTATTTTTTAAAAATGCAGAGAAAAAAAAACATCATAAATAAAAAGAAGTCATGTTATATCAGTGATGGCATGAATTTGTTTACTAATAACATCTTACAAGCCTTTTTTTCTCTCTTTTATTTATTTATTATCTTTTTTAAAAAACATTTCTTTGTAATGTTGTCTCAGAGGATGTTAGCTTGGTTCATTTTATTTATTTATTTATTTTTTATTTAAGAACTCTTTCAAATCTTTATGGAGAAAATTAATGGTAAAAATAAATAGGAAAAATACTTCCAGAAGCAAAGTTGGTGAAAAAGCGGAGAAAAAGTCATTATTGCACACTTCAGTGATATCAGATTTGGCATGTAATGTGAAATTGAAAAAAAAAAAAAATTCTCTTTTGTAGAGGAGAGCACCATTAACATGACCACCACCGGACCAATCCCCCCAGGTATTTTTGAAACAATTTGGAAAAATAAATAACTGAATAATAATAAACATTAAATGTAAATTCATGAATTTCGACAGCTGTGTTTTATCCATTTGGAGCTGGAGACATAGTGAATGATCGTTCTGATGATGGGAGTTCATCTGTGATCTATTTTCTGCACCATTTCATATTTTTTGGACAGACATATAGTCAAATATATGTAAGTCTGTGTACATGAATGAAATAAATCAGAAAATAATGATTACTTGCATTTATTATTTATGTTACTTATGTTTATGTACTTATTTTAAGTATAAAAATTAATTTAAATATTACGGTTTCATTAATAGTCTTGTAGCCTATTTCATAGTTAATGATGTCCCTGATCCCACATGAATCTTGCCACACTGAATCTTACATATTTTAAAAGAAAATGTGTGTGTTGAGACGTCTTTATCTGTTTCAGGTCAACAACAATGGACACTTGACTTTTAATGGACCATTTCACAGCTACACTCCATACCAGTTCCCAGGTTATGGTGAAATAGACCTCATCGCTCCATTCTGGATAGATATTGATAACCGGGGCAATGGTGTTATTTCATATCGTCAGTACACGTCTGGCAGTGTTCTTACAGAGGCCACACAAGACATTAACCAATACTTTCCTGAACTGAGCTTCTCTGCTACTTGGGTCTTTGTAGCAACATGGGACAGAGTTGCATATTTCCCTCTCTCAGGAACAGTAAGAATCCCCGCTTGATTTTGTTTAATCTTCTTGTCGTTGCAATACATTATATGATTCTGATCATATATCTCATTCTGATCTGATCTCATTCTGATTCTGATTCTGATGATTATTGTGACATCTGGAAAACTTGCACTGACTAGCACTTTTACAATGGTCTTTTTCCAGGAAACATCTTTCCAAGTGGTTTTGATTTCAGATGGCCATTACACATTTGTTTTGATGAATTATGGAACAATTGCTCCAAAAGTTTATGTACAGGTGTGTACAACATGGTAAATAAAATATAGAGATTTAGAAGACTATTTAAATAAGATGCTGAAAGTGTTTTATCATAATTTATCACAGGCTGGTTATGACACCATCAACTCCAGATACCATTTCTCAATTCCTGGATCATTCTCAAATAACATCACAAACTTGACATACAGCAGCAATGTCAATGTGCCAGGCAGATGGGCTTTCAGAACAGATCATGGATCACGGGGTTGTCAGTTTAATGGTAATGGTTTTGCTATTCTCCTGAAGTGCTTTTATTTATTCCCTTAACATCCAGTAATTTTGAGTTGAAAGTTATGTGAAACTGCTGTTTTGTAGGTATCCCAGTGCAGCTTGAAGACTCTTTCTGGAGTGATGCCACCTGCCAGCAGAGATGCACCTGCACCAGCAGTGGCCTCCAGTGTAGCCACGAGCCCTGCAGTTACTCCCAAGCCTGCCGTCCAGCAGCCTTCCAATACTCTTGCCAGAACATTCAACGGCAAACCTGTACCATCTCTGGTGATCCTCACTACTACACCTTTGACTATCAGGTTTTTCACTTTCAAGGAACCTGCACTTATGTTCTCTCTGAGGTTAGTCGTTCTCCAATGCAGGGTTAAGCAACTTTGCTCCTGGAGAGCTACCATCCTGCAGACTTCAGTTCCAACCTTGCTTCAACACACTTGCCTATGCTGTAATTTTCTAGTAACCCTGAACATCTTGATTAGCTGGTTCAGGTGTGCTTGACTGGGTTGGAGCTCAACTCTCCAAGATGTAGCTCTCCAACGGCAAGGTTGGCTACCCCTACTCTATCATTTCTATGGCTTTCTGTTTATTATATAATAAGTAGACATCAGTTGGTAATCCTTGACACTTTTAGGCCTGTGGCAGCAGTTTGCCATACTATCGCATTGAGGGCAAAAATGAGCATCGGGGCAGCACGCATGTGTCATGGACGCGGATGGTCAGAGTGTTTGTCTATGATGAAGTAATTGAACTGGTCAAGGATCACTATTATGACGCAAGGGTTAGTATGACTATATTGCTGTAATTCTCACTTAAATGCTGTTATTTTCCTAATTTCCTCTTTTTCCAACTTTGAGTAGGTTAATGGAAGTTTTGCAGCAACGCCATTCACCCTCCGCAATGGCTCCATCCAGGTCTATCGGTCAGGTTTTTCCTTGGCCATCAGCACAGACTTTGGTCTGGTTGTTACATATGATGCATACAGCTACGTCAGCATCTCTGTACCATATGACTATTTTAATTCCACCTGTGGTCTATGTGGAAACTTTAACCTGCATCCCGAAGATGACTTCCGTTCACCCAGTGGTGAGATCTTGAGCTCAGATGTGGACTTTGCTAACAGCTGGAAGGTACAAAGTGACACGGATCCTGAATGCCATAATGTCCGGTGCACAGGTCTGGCTTGTGCTGTTTGTACCACAGATGAAATGACTTTGTACAGTGACAGCAACCATTGTGGAATCCTAGAAGATGTTTTTGGCCATTTTGGCGCGTGCCACTCTGTGCATGCGCCACAGACGTACATAGAGAACTGTGTGTATGACCTTTGCTTGGGAGGAGGGTACCTGCCCATTCTGTGCCAGGCTCTCAATGTGTATGCTACTCAGTGCCAACAGCAGGGTGTACAACTTGGTCAATGGAGACAGCAGGGCTTCTGTGGTAGGCATAGTTTTGTGATGAATGATTTCAATAGAGCAAATTAGATCTCAGTCCAAATGAAAAGATTACAATAATTGATGCATATTCTTTATTTTATTTCTCTATTTTCAGAAATTCAGTGCCCTGTACACAGTCATTTTGAGCCTCAAGGAACAGGTTGTCTTGCGACTTGCAGTAATCCATCTGCCCCAATGAACTGTCCCTTGCCCAGTCAGGAAAGCTGTATCTGTGATCCTGGGTACATCCTGAGCGCTGGAGAGTGTGTGCCTGAAGCAAACTGTGGCTGCATCTTTGAAAGCTTCTATTACGCTGAAGGACAGTCAGTGGTGTTGGATGGGGACTGTGGGAGACAGTGTGTGTGCAGCAGCATGTCGATGACCTGCCATCAGCACCAGTGTGGTCCAGCAGAGGTGTGTGGAGTCCATGATGGTGTGAGAGGCTGCAGACCCACCGGTTATGCTACCTGCTCGGTTGAAGACCTCGGGTCATATCACACCTTCGATGGACAAAGTTTCAGATACCCCGGAGCATGCGGACTGACCCTTTCTAGGGTGATGGGGCCATCCTCACTACCACACTTTGTGTTGACGGTGGAGAAAGTACCCAGAGGCCTTCAAGACTTTTCCAGGGTTTTGAAGTTTGAGGCAGAAGGAATTCAGGTCTCCATCGAAATGGGAGAGGGCAGCAATGTAAAGGTAAAGCAAAATATGAAATCACTAAGCTGTTACTCAGTCCAAGAGCATAATTGCATTATTTTTCAAATTCATACGCTAGATGGAAAGTCTCCTGACACTGTTTATCAATCTTTTCAGGTGGATGGACAGATGGTCGGTCTGCCTGTCAGTGTTGGCTCTGGGCAAATCCGCATTTATCACAGTAGTGTGAGGGGTTTTGTTTTGGAAACAAACTTTGGGGTGACTGTAAGAGCTGACTGGCCGCACATTGTCCGAATTACGGCACCAAGCACATATAGTGGCACACTTGGAGGTCTGTGTGGGAACTTGAATGGGGACATTGCCGATGAGTTTTACACTCCAGATACTGTTCTGTTGAATGACACGCAGCTGTTTGCGGACAGCTGGCGTGATGGTTCCCTATCAGCCCACTGTGAGGACCCAAATGACAGCTGGGAAACAGGACATTATCAGAACAGCAGCCAGTTCATTGAACATTGTAGTATCATGGCCAAGCATGATGGACCATTTGTTGAGTGCAGCAGAGCAATAGATCCTCAGCAACGGATTGCAGATTGCGTTCAGCTGCTGGAACAGACACAAGGTGCCAGAGAGGCTCTATGTGAGGCTCTGCGAGGTTACACTCTACTTTGCCAACAGAATGGCATTGCAGTAGAAGAGTGGAGGATTGCCACCCACTGTGGTAAGCATCACGTGTTGGATCTGCTGATCTACAACTGGATTTCATGAGCTGAAATTTGCTTATATTTTCTACCATTGTCATTATGCTTTTGTAATTCCAGATCCCAGCTGTCCAGCAAATTCCCATTATGTTGTATGCGGCACATCCTGTCCTGCATCCTGCCCCAGCCTCTCCTTTCCATTTCAGTGCGCATTGCAGTGCCAGGAGGGATGCCAGTGTAATGACGGAAATGTGTTGAATGGAGATCGTTGTGTGCCTCCCGTGGGTTGTGGTTGCTACCACTCTGGGCGTTATCGGCAGGCTGGAGAGACGTTCTGGCATGGTGAAGAGTGCCAGTTCTTGTGTGTTTGTGATGGAATCACTGGAAATGTTCATTGCACAGCATCTTCTTGCAGTGAGGTGGAAGTCTGCCATGTGTTGGATGGCGAGTACGGCTGCCATCCTCGGCCGCACGCTCGTTGCTCTGCTTCAGGAGACCCCCACTACATGTCTTTTGATAAATCCTACTTTGACTTCCAGGGCACATGCCGCTATGTGCTAGCCACAGTATGTAATGACACTACTGGGCTTCCGCACTTCCAGGTGGATGCAAGGAACGAGGCATGGCATGGACTCCCAGTGTCAATTACTGTTGAAATTTTTGTCAATGTCTCTGGGCATCTTGTGCACATGTCACTGGACATGAACCGTCAGTTTACTGTTGAGGTAATCAAGCATTATAGGTGATAGATAAAAACATAAATATTAATGATAATTTTGTGTGATTGTTATGATGCCATGCTCTACAACAAATCAACTCTTCAAATAATTTCACTCTGGTATTACTCGGGCGAACACACCCAGAAGTGCACTTGTTTGCATGCCTTATTGAATTTAGTCAAGTATCAGCAATATTGCCTGCTTAGCTTTAAAACAAGCTATAGTTTTATTCTCTTTTCAATCAGGTTGACGGAGAGACCAGAAACCTCCCCATCTTGCTTGATTCTGGACGGGTGTCTGTGTACTCCAGCGCACAGTACATATTTGTATCAACTGACTTTGGTTTGAGCGTTGGTTATAGTGGCTCCTGGGCGGTAGACATCATCGTACCAGCGGACTACGGTGGTGTTACGTGTGGCATCTGTGGAAACTTCAACGGCCAGAGTAATGATGACTTCATGACTCCTTCAGGTGCTCTGGTGCGCTCAGCAGACCAGTTTGGAGCAAGTTGGAAGGTTGAGGACGAGCTGCCATGCAATGATGGGTGTGGAAACCATTGCCCTTTGTGCCAGGATCAGACAACCTCCCGTTCCCTGTGTGACATCATCAGGTCCAGTGAGGGCCCCTTTAGTTTCTGCCATGTTTATGTCGATCCTCAAGCCTACTTTGATGACTGTGTGTTTGATGTTTGCCTTTCTGGAAACCGTAATGATGTCCTGTGTCGCTCGATCCAAACCTATGCGAGTGCCTGTCAATCTAACAATGCCGTTATCTACCCCTGGAGAGAAAGCGCATTCTGTGGTGAGAGAATTTCCGTTAGTGTGTAATTAACTTGAAAAAATAGAATATGTTTTTAAGACAGGCTTGACATAAATACAAATGTTACATTTCCAGTCATAACCTGCCCAGAGAGCAGCCACCATGAGTTGTGTGGCACAGACTGTGGTCATACTTGCGCCAGCAACATTGATGCTAGTTGTGAACACACATGCTTTGAGGGATGTTTCTGTGATGATGGGTTGGTGAGGAGTGGAGGACTCTGTGTCCCAGTGGAGCAATGTGGCTGCTTGCATACTGGATTCTACTTTAATGTAAGGACTGAAGCTCTCTTGAGGCAAAGGTTTATTCGATTAAAATTTTATTCGATAAAACAACTCATATATACGCTGTTCTGGAAGTATAAATTTCATTGTTTTGTGGTGTAATTTCTTAGGTTGGTGAGCAATTCTGGGATGAAGAATGTTCCCAACTCTGTGAATGTTTTGCGCCAAATGATTTGCGCTGCTCTGATTCAACATGCCCATCGACGATGGAGTGTACGGTCAGAAATGGACTTCGTGGCTGCTATGGTCAGTGCACTTGTTTAATATATCTTATATTAACTTTTCTGAGTTGCAGCACCTAAATGTTTGTTTACACACTACGAAAATATTGTTGTGAGTACCTGTGGAGAAAATGAATAGGAAAAACACTATCAGAACCAAGACCATTGAACGAGTTGATGATCACTACTGTATTACATGCCAACACTTATATGACTGTAGAACAAAGAAACAATTTTATTTTATCTTTCTCTTTACAGAAGACAGCACCACACACTTTACCACCGCCAAATCAAGCATTCACTCAGGTATTTTGTAATGATTTTTGTAATTTTGTGATTTGTCTCAGTTGACAAGATGTTTCAAATCCTTATGGAGGCAATGAATAGAAAAGGTACTTCAGAACCAAGGCTGCTGAAAAGGTGGATGATGATGTGCTCTATTGGCATGTCGGAGTTGGTATATGGTAAAAATTTTTTAGAATGTATTTTTCTCTTTACAGACGAGAGCACTACACACATTATCACCACCACATCAAGCCTTCCCTCAGGTATTTTCCATATACTTTTTGTAATTTTATGATTTGTCTCAGAGGTGATTGGTTTAGAACTCTACACTCTAAAAAATGCTGGGTTGTTTCAACCCAATGTTGGTAGAACTGTTGCACTCATTTTCACTGTTGCATTTTTTCTCTGTCTTTACAGAAGAGAGCACCACCTACATGACCACCACCAAATCAACCATTCCCTCAAGTATTTTTTAAACAATTTAGAAAAAAACAACACATATTTGAATGACACATTGAATGAAAAGATGTCATGTGAACTGATATCAGTAATGGTGTTTTTTGATGTTTTTACTTAAAAAAAATAAAAAAAGGTACAAGTGGTTAAAACAGACCTATGGAATTTTATGAGTTAATCCAGTAAAACAAGAAGTCCTAATGTTCGATCTGTTATCGCAAATATTGTTTTATTTAACAAAGGAAGCCAAGATATAATCTTCACCCCAGATGTGTTTTATCTATGCCTCAACTTTTGTCATTAATCCTGTTGTTCTCCTCTTAGGTGAAGGAGACCCCTGTCAAGAGCTCAGCTGCACTGAGAATGAATGGTGTGAAGAGAAACATGGTGTTTACGGCTGTTCCTGCAAGGAAAACCATCACAGATCTCCGCATGACTCCTTTGGTTGGACTCATTGCACAACATTTCAATGTTGTTTTAATGTTCGTCATTGATTATATTTTTGTTTTTGACATTCTCTTGAATGTTTTCTCTCTCAGATTTCATTGAAACCTGTGAAAGCAGCTCTGGCTCAATGTCTCTGTCTCGCTGTCAGCTTTTTGAGGCTGGTTTTCCTTCTGACATCTTACACCTCAATGACCCCAACTGCAGAGGAACAGTCCAGAATGGCAGAGTGGAGTTCTATTTTGACAACAATGACCACATCTGTGGCACAAATCTTGTGGTAGGATTCATTATGTACATCTTTGAATGGTCAAAATAACAACAAATCATTTTATTTTATTTATTTGTTTTGTAAATCATACTTTAAAAAGTCCCTTAAAGTACAAATATTCAAATAATATGTCCATACAGGCCAATGGCACCCACTTCATCTATAAGAACTTTATTGTGGGGGAGCCAAAATTAGTTGGACATCTCATCAGCAGGGAAAGAATTCTGAAGCTTCCTTTCATCTGTGTTTACTCACAAACCCAAACACTTTCCATGGACATCAACCCTCTGGAGAGGTGGGGCACACTGACTTTATCCAACTTACGGAATGAACTATTAATTATACTTATTTGTAGTTGACACATATCATGTAAAATTATTTCAACAGCACTGTGCACATGAACCTTCCTGCTGGTCAAGGGACATATCAGGTCAGGATGATTCCGTATCAGGATGCTGAATTCTCCCTCCCCTTCGCTGGTAGTGTGAATGCAGAGCTGAGCAAGCGGATTTTTGTGGAAGTTGGTGTTGATGGAGTTGACAGCCGTCAGTTTGCTTCAGTGATTGACACATGTTGGGCTACACCTGTGAACGATCCTCATTACCCTCTCCGCTGGGACCTCATCGTTGACAGGGGGACATATCAGGTCAGGATGATTCCATATCAGGATGCCGAATTCTCCCACCCCTTCGCTGGTAGTGTGAATGCAGAGCTGAGCAAGCGGATTTTTGTGGAAGTTGGTGTTGATGGAGTTGACAGCCGTCAGTTTGCTTCAGTGATTGACACATGTTGGGCTACACCTGTGAACGATCCTCATTACCCTCTCCGCTGGGACCTCATCGTTGACTAAAACTTAATGAAATTTAATTTAATTGTTTATATATATATATATATATGTATATTTTTAATGCATTTTTAATGTAAGGTGTGCAAACAAGTGCATTTTTAGTATTTTTTATCTTTTATTTATTGAACATGAATTAATTTTTTACATTTTCATGAGAACTTATATTTAATGCAACACCATATTTGGTTTATATAACTTAACCAAAATAAAAGTTACATTTGTTTTTAATTCAGTTTTAAATTTCACAACACTGGAAACACTGACAATTTTCAGAAACACTGATTTCTTTATTGTCCATATTTTTTAACTCATAAAAACTATTTAGACATAAAAAAAGTAAAACTGCCAAACACATAACAAAACTTTTAAACCTTACTCAAAACAGAAAATATAAGAAATAATAAGCTATAATATATTAATTAAACTAAAACAACTCTGCGGTGCGTACAACAACAGAGGCAATCCCTCTTACGGGATCCATTCTTATTGTTTTACGGTATATTTTATTAGATATCTCAGATACATTTTTTGATTGAATTATTATCATTATGAATATTCTCAGGTGTCCCACTCCAAATGACAAAGTGGAGCTTCTGCAGAATGGTGTTTCCACATCCAGCCGTTTCTCCTTCAGCGTGTTTATCTTCGTTTCAAACTCCACAAAGATTTACCTGCACTGCGCTATTCACCTTTGCCTTTTGAAAGACAATGACTGCTCAGTGGTAAGTGTACAAATCCTGTCACAACATCAAATGTTTAAGGAGTACACTTACACCTAATGGATTCTTCTGCTGATGATGTTTGCGACAAAGAGGATAATTATTTGATGACATGAACTTACATATGACCTGAATGTCCTGTTTTTTGTTTTTTTTTTTACTTTTAGCACTGTGACTCTGAACACCACCACAGAGAGGTCAGATCTCTGGACTTCCGTGACAGTACTTCCATATCTGTTGGTCCTTTGATGTGGTCTGACGGTAACAAAGGTGATTTATGGAATTAAAATATCAAAACAGTTGGATCACAAATCATACTTTGCATTCCCTCGGTGCTTCTTTTTAGTAGAAATTTTACTAATTTCTATGATAAGTGTTCTGATTTTCTTCTAGAATGTTCCCACTAATAATCATTTTAAGGATTCTCCCTGTAACCATGTTTGATTAATTTAGCAGTGGTGCCATATTCACTTTACTGTATGTAATTTGAACCTCCTTATGTAAAAAATACCAGTTTGCAGACATTGCTGAACTGAGTTTATTTTAACATAGTTTACTCATATGAGTGAAGTGAAGTGACATGTGGCCAAGTATGGTGACCCATACTCGGAATTAGTGCTCTGCATTTAACCCATCCAAAGTGCACACACACAGCAGTGAACACACACACACACACAGCAGTGACTCCAAATTCTAATATACAGTAGTTATCAATATCACAAAACAGTTATGTAATGTGATTTTGAAATAGCTGTTTATGTGTTTATTCACTCAATAATAAGAAATAAAAGAAAGAAGAAAAAACTGTTAAGGGTAGCTATATGAGATGTTAAAAATAAATTTGTGGCATTGATGCATCAACCTCATGCCTCTTGAATATCACAAAATGTGTTAGTCCTGTTGCTTCCAAATATTACTTAACTTCAGTTTCAGGTTTGTTTGCTGTTTGACACATTTATCAGCATGCTATATCTCTTCTTAATCCTTCTCTATTTCTCTCTTATTCTTAATTCAGGTTAGAATATTCAGGCACTAAATTATCTATTCTCATTTGAAGGGTTATTAAACAGATAAGCATGAAGTGTAACCTAAAGCAAGCCTGAATTTTTCAGCAGGAGTAGGAAAGTGTTCCACCTTGTGGTTCTTTGGATAAATGCAAACTGTTTATATTTGAGGTGCTTTTAATGTATCACACTTTTTATGGTTGCATTTTTTTTTCAGTGAACTCCCATCAACAGCTTTTTGTCTAGTGTGATTCAATTCATAGGCTATACTAGATGTATAGGCCTGATGTACAAATGTATGCGTATCATGAGATACACATACATTTGTATGTAGGACATTAGGATGTTTGAAAGTAGCTACATGTTTTACAAAACAAGTGTTTTCATTAAAGTATAATCTTCAAAATCTAATCTATAGATATTAACGGTAAATGCACCATTTTTATCTGTAGCCTAGTCTTTCGTAGATTTACATCACTTATTCAGTGTATCAACAAGTTTGTTACAACAATTTTACAAATATTATATATATATATATATATATATATATATATATATATATATATATATATATTAGATGGCACTGCATGCAAACAGTTGCATGCGGAGCCTGTATTCACTTAGAGGCAGGGAGTTACATTTTTTGTATCAGCATAATTTTCTCAGTTCTCTGCAGAGCGGACATTTGTATGGTGCATTGTGTAACTGTGTTTGTCTTACATGATCGATATACATCTCACCTCGTCAAGCTGGTGATGAAATTGAAATCGATTTGTGAACAGTGTTATTCAAAAGATCCACCCTGTGATGCAGCTCCTTTGTCTGCAATGACAAGTCTGTGGCATATAAAAGGGTCATGATGATTTCTTTGAGACTTCTTGACATTTCAAGGTTTGTTGTTGTACACTAACAAGGATTATTATCAAACCACACCTTCTCTTACATACATTTTTCAACAGCAGATATTTTTCCATCTGTGGTTCCATTACTTTGAGTAATGTGTCCTAATTAGCTAACTATAAAGATGAAACACTTTCATTTATTATGCATTGTGATTTCTGCCTTTTTAAAATGCTAGGTGCACCTCACTCCATTGGGAAAATGAGAGCCCATGTTATTCTTTTGACACAGAATCACATGTTAAAATGATGCCTGCAACGAGCCCAATATTTGCTCTATGGTACAATGTCTGGCACACTGATGCACAAATGCTCGCCAAGGCTTTCAAATAGCATGTAATTACATTCATGCATTCTGTATCCTCATATGAATGTGTTAACTTTGTCGGTGCTTTAAAGGAATAGTTCACAAATATAAATAAAATAAATAATAAATAAAAATAAAATCAAATGTACTGTACTGTAAAGTAAATGTTCGAATGTTCATGCTGCTCTTTTCAATATAATGAAAGTGAATGGTGACCAGAAAATAATACTATATATGACTCATCCACTATATTTTCTTCTTAAGCCATACTGCATGTTAGCTTTTTGTAAGACACAGACACATATGCAAATTGTTGTTTACTGTTAAATTTCCCCTTGCTCTTTCAAATCTCATTCATACAAATTGAATATGTGCATACTGCACATCAGTGCTTCATGACAGTTGTTTACAAACAAAAAATATCCACAACTGTTCTAAACAAATATGTCAGTGGATTTTGTTGTGAGAGGACAACAGGTGATGAGCTTTTCACTGGAGGAAGCGTTATTGATTATGGACACATACTTTGTCCAGAAGTGATGGATTAAAGTTAAAATATCTTAATGATGGATTTGTTTGTTACAAACAAATGTTTTTTTTTCACTTCACAAGACACTAATTGATGTGCTGGAGTCACATAGATTACTTGTGGATTATTGTGATGTTTTAATCAGCTGTTTGGACTCTCATTCTGACGGCACCCATTCACTGCAGAGGATCCATTGGTGATTAAGTGATGTACTGCTAAATTTCTCAAAATCTGTTTTGATGATGAAACAAAATCATCTATATATTGGAAGACCTGAGGGTGAGTACATACTCTTGTAAATTGGGTAAGTAAATTATGACAGCATTTTCTTTTCTGAGTGAACTGTTCTATTATTGCAAACGAATACACACACACACACACACACACACACACACACACACACACACACACACACACACACGAAATCGTCTTCCTCATGAAAAAAATTTATTTTAAAAAAGTGTAGTTAATATTTGCATCATTTATGATTTATTTTATCCACCCGCAAATAATCAGGATTATCCGCAGCGCCCGTGGATATAGGAAAAGCAAAATATGTTTTCTGCGTAAATCAGACGCACTTACTGAAAATGCAAATTCATTCTCTGCCAGCAGGAGGTGCTTTAAAGCAGGAGAAACAGAGGTTTCCCCAGCAACGGTTGTACACAAAGCAGCGCTGAGCTCACAAACGCTGCTTTATCAGGCATATAACATGCAATGGGCCTGCCAAAGCCTGAACTGGGTGAATTATTATTTAAAGGCCAGAGAGATGAACTAATCAAACAGAGGACAAGGGCCATTACCCAGCCATGAGAGAGAAAAAGAGAGGGGGAGAGAAAGATTAATAACAAGCGTCTGTGATTCTACAAAAGCCTGTTAGTCTGCAACTCGCTGAAGCTTTGGAAATTTCAACATATGATGTTACTCAGTTGTTAACAGATAATGAACAGACAAAAAAGTTGAGTTCAGTTTTTCATTTCGTTGTTTACTTATTCAGCCAGGAGTCGGAGATGCTGTGAAAGTCTCATCACAGATGATGCCCTCTCAGAATATATGTCTCTCACCAAAGATACTGATTTATGAATGATAATTAAATGTTCTGTGGAAGAACGAGCGGGATAAGTCACCGTGTCACAGATGTACACACACTTGCTCACAGACACGCACAGACATTTGCTGATTACTTTTGCCCTGGCCATTCATTCATATGTCTGTGTGGATTTTCTATCTGCATTTTCTCCATAATGAAATGCTGACTTTGTGGCATGTTTGATTTAAATGATTTTGGCATACATTGATATCACTGGCTCAGAAATGTGATCTACGCAGAACTCATTAAAATAGCAGAAACTAATATCAGGGAGACCAATAGGACATTACCTGTTCCTGTCTCCTCCGGAGAGCAGAATTATCTAGGAAACACAGTGTCGTAAACAGGAATCCAAGTTAATGATGCTTTAATGATTCATGAAATAATGGCCTGTGCTGCTGTATTTAACCATCCCAGTGAAGATACAACACTTTTTGAATTAACTCTGATTCTCTCTTGTTTGGCAGTGAGTCATAGACACAAAATTAGTGCTGTTTACTAGGATGCAAAATAAAACTGAGTGTAGTTGATTGTTAATGTAAGTGTAGTTTCCAGATTTCTCTGATCATGTACGGTGACAATATATATATATTTCTGAGATCATATGTTGCATATATCACAATTAATTTTGTGTGCTGCAATGGTAACAGCCTTGTTCATGTTTGTTATCATGCACTGTGCACTGGTGCAATTTATGTAAAACATTATACAGCGCCTGAAAATAGTCCCCAGCTAGGTAACTTCCAATAAGCCTATTTTCAGGTTCTGCGTAATATCATTGCGCCTGCTGCACCCATGGTACGGCAGCAAAGTTCCTTGATTATTACGCCGGAATGAGAGTATAGTTCCTAGCCATATCAGCCTAGAAAATCGCAACTTTTCATTTTCCGTTAGTCTTAGTACACGATGTAACTACAGAAGAGTCAAGTTTTAAATAGGAAAAATATAGAAACTCATTGGTCATTTTTGAGCGAGATGCTAACGGTCTAATCAGATTCAATGATCTATGCTAAGCTACAGCTAAAAGTGCTACCGCCAGACCCGGAGATCGGCTGAATGGATTCAAAAAGGGTAAAACTCAACTGTTTAACTCTAGGGGAGTTGGAAAAGGAGCCTATTTTCAAAAATAGTGGAGTGTTCCTTTAAAGTAAATTGTATGCAATCTCAGTCTTACTGCAATAACTTGCAGTTCTCAGTGTCTGCTTTGATGTATGACCTCTCAGTTTGCAAAACTGGACGTCCTGATATGGACACTCACAGTTGCAAGTGTGCTCATCGTTCACTTGTCTTTCTGCGACAGAAAAGTTGTCATTCACCATCAGCTGTCTCTTTTCCAGCTTACAGCACTTAGGTGAAGTTCTGTTCTGCGTCTCCATCTCTTGCACTCCATCTCTTTCTGATGTGACACGGCTCACTAGCTTGACTCTCCCATTAAGGCTGCACATACTGTATACCCTGCTCTTCGCTGCCAGTCGTACTTTTTTTCTGCTCCCTCTCATCCTCCTCCTCTTTCGTGTTTTCTTTGCATTGTGTCATAAACTGACGGCTACTGGTCTTTGTTCTGTCTGTTCTGACAATTGAAGCAAGCAAGAAGACATGCAAGGCAAGAGTGGGCAGGCATATGTCAGACTATGCTATACTTTCCGTCAAGAGGCAACGGTTTATGAAAATACAGAGAGACGCATATAGTATTGTCATTACAAATATAGCCTGTGACTTCCTGTATGGGCAGTGATCAACAAAGTATCCTTTACGATGAATTTGCTTTATATCAAATACAAATATAATAGATTACCATGAAGAAAAAAATATTTTCTGGCATGATTCATCACTTCATTCTTATAATAGCTATGCTTTATTTAGCTTTGAGTCTAATTACTCCATTCCTCAGTGAATGAGGTGTTGTGCTTCAAGACTTCTGCTAGTTTAATAGAGGGAGTTGTTGGCTTCAGAGCAATATAAGCTTATGACTGATCACAGACCGGTCCAGATGCTAAGCTTATCCTTGGAAAGCCCCGGTTGGCATGGCAATAGGCCCTAAAGCACACCCTCCATCTTTGTTGGCGGCTGGGAGAGTTTTTTTGGGCTAACTCAACAGATGCTTCTCGGACTGTGAACTGCTCCAAGGGGGTTGTGGAAATGGGAATGAGCTCTGGATTACTCCGAGGTAAAATCAAATGTTTTGAGCTTTATGACACACTGTATGTGGACCATATGGAAGGTTGCTAGTTTGAGAGGTCTCTGGGACCGAGCTTGACATCTGTGGTGTTTGTTGTTGTTTCATAATGGCTGAACCCAACTGTTTTCTTCTTGATTTGTCCTCTTCAGAGAGTTACTGAAACAACTTAAAAGGTCTACAGGTATTCACCCAATGATGAAATTTTTTATTTATTTACTCACCCTCATTCGTTTATTCGTTTCATATTGTCAAGCTTCAAAAATGACAAAAAATGCACCATGAAATATTCTATTTGACTTTTCTTTTAAAATTCATATATTTTTCTTCTTCTCCAAAATGAATCACATGTTTGAGGGCCTAAACATGCTCAAAAACTCACAAAACTTTGCACACGCATCAGAGGTTGCGAAAATTTACATCTGATATGGGTTTCAGAATTAGGTGTGGCAAAATGGCTCAATAGCGCCAACTATAAAATTTAAATGGAGTGTGCCTCGAGCTACATTTCACGTACATGTACGAAACTCGGTAGACACATGCAACACACCAATACCTACAAAAAGGTATCTTGGTACAAAATCCAAAACCCAACAGGAAGTCCATTATTTTGAATTTACTCTACGATTTTTGTGCAGTTTTTGCCATTTTCAGGCCTCATACTTTAACAAACTCCTCCTACAGTTTTAATCGGATCATCAATCGGAGTGTTATTATAAGGCCTTTGCGATGCTAAATTGCAAAGATCTTGAGTTTTAGTTAAAGGGAGTGTCCCTGGCGGCCTGACAAAGTTAGATGTTTCGCCATGAAACAGGAAGTTGCTGTAACTCAGGCAAACAATGTCCGATCTGCCCCAAACTTCACACGTTTGATAGGAGTTCAGACCTGAACACATGCCCATGCCCATATTCAGTTATAGTCATAGTGCCACCTCCTGGGAACAGGGAGTGACATGTTTAACATTGTTATGGACTCCTAACAACATATTAAAAAGTGTCAGCAAGTCTTAAACAGGATGACAACATGCTAGCAACACTTAGCCAAGTGCTAAAAACATGCTATTAACTTCATCAAACAGGAAGTTGTTGTAACTCATGCATACAATGTCCAAACTGCCTCATACTTCACATGTTTGATAAGATTCCTGGCCTGAAGACATCTACATGCTCATATTCGGTTATAATTATAGTGCCACCTACTGGCAACAGGAAGTGACATGTTTAACACTGCACTATTAGCAACACAGTAAAATATGCCATTGTGTGCTAAACATGCTAGATATATGCTCAAACATGCTAGCAACACTTACTAAGTGCTAAAGCATGCTATTAAAGTTTTTTTAATTGCTTTGGCACAATTTTCACAAGTAATTGGTCAATTTTTAAAAACTCTTAGTACTAATATCACAATAGATCATCAAAAGTGCACTTTTTTTTCAAACATTTCAGCATATTTTCAATTGTGTTAGTATGATACACACAATCACAAAACATTATTTTCACTACACAAAATAAGTGTTTCATTCACAGTAACTGCCTTTCATAAAGCTATTACTATCAAACTTTTCATTAGCATGACTTCTCATTCAGTTTAATACATTTGTCTATTATTTAATCTAACTCATCTTAATGGTTAATCTACGGTGGCCGAGAGAGCTCAATGCGCTGCAAATAGAAAAAATTAAAGAATTTATTTTATTTTATTTTACAAATTAAGAAAACAACTTAATCAATTTGACAACACACACGCTGCAAATGCTCACAACACAACCCAATAAAGAAATGCACTGCAAATAGAAAAAAAACACCTGCAAATTAAGAAAACAACTTCATCAATTTGTCAATAAATTCAATAGATATTTAGCTTCTATAGAACGTGTTTGTAATTTAGGGATAACCAAATGCACTGAATTATTTTTACACTAAAAGTGATTTATCTAAGGTGATAACCACTAGATAAACCCTATTTTATGGGGACAAAATGTCCCCACAAAGGTGGCAATATCTGAAATCATTGTCCTTTTTTGGGTCCAATGAAAAAAAATATATTTCGTAAGGGTAGGTTTAGCAGTAGGGCTTGTGTAGGGGGAGACAGTATAAAACCCATTACTCCTATTTAATGTCACCATAACGATAGGAAAGCCTGTGTGTGTGTGCCTACTTACTGTAACCATATTTTGGGGACAAATTGGTACCCAGAAGTAAGCAAAACTTGATAATCACCTAAAACCTTCCGTTGAGGACATCATCATTTGTAAAACCGTGTTTTGCTATTTGTGAACATACATATGTGGAATGAAAAGATTTGCAACTACAATGAAATCATGAGATCAGGTTTTGAAAGAATGACTAGTGGTATTACAAGTGTGATCAGTTTAAAGTTTTGAACTAAGAGTTTTGAAAATGTACACCTTACTTGTGAAAATAGTACCAAACCAATAAAAAAAACAAAAAAACAAAACTGTAATGCCATGAAACAGGAAGTTGTTGTAACTCGTGCAATGCAATACAACTACAATGCCCAATCTGCCCTAAACTTCACACGTTTTATAAGAATCCTGGCCTGAACACATCTAAAGGCCAATATTCAGTTCTAATCATAGCGCCACTTTCTGGCAACAGGAAATGAAGACACATCTAAAGGCCAATATTAAAGGTATTGAAAAATATTTTCAAAACTGAAATTTCCTGGCTTTTTTCATGATAACTGAGGTCTAGGGGCTATTTCACTACCATATAAGTTTCAAAACAGTCAGTCCACAGTCAAATGCACACAGCCTGCATAAAGTAGCTGTGATTTTTCACAAACCGTTGTGACTTCCGTAAAAAGTTGATATCAGAACTAGTCACTGCCTTCAGTCCCCACCCCGAGCACTGCCCACAGTCCCACTCTCCTTTTGCCAAACCTCCAGACATCGTGTCCATGCCATTGCTGAGCAACAACAACACGGAAATATGTCAAAAAGGTTAACTTTAACCACGAAACCAGATCGGCTGACCTGTAACGTTACACTCTCACTCAAAGGATGGACGATCTCACAGGATTGTTACTATAAGGTGGCTCACATCTAACGTGTATAGTAAAGACAAACTCACCGTGTCTATCAAGTCATGATGAAGATGTATATACATTTCAATTTCAGCAGGAAACTATTTTTACAGCTACATTATTGTTCCAGCCACAATTAATCACAACAATGTATATACAATTACAAATGACTATATATAAATTGTAAGTTTGTTGTTTTACACACATGCACACAGACATTTTCATACACGACATAGTCGTGAGATGCAAGAAACATAGACA